>NW_025336347.1:18792225-18955796 GCF_004798865.1 Varanus komodoensis | reverse complement strand
CAGCCTCCCTTCCCTATCTAGCATCACTAGATCTCTCTCTATTATGAGCCTTTCCATTGTTTTTCCTACAATGGACGTAAGGCTAACCGGTCTATAATTCCCCATGTCCTTTCTACTACCCTTTTTGAAAGGGTAGTAGGTAATAAATTAGTAAATTAGTAAAGGTAGTAAATTTCTTGTAGGAGAAGTAAATGTGAAGCTTGAAAGTTTGAGGGAGCTTTTTGGGCACTTTCAGTGCATCTTGCTAAAAAAGACTTGCAGCTGTGCTGATATTAGCATGAAACTCCATGTCTCAAACTTCCTAGCACCCACAAAACAAGCATGGGGGAAACTGTGTGTGTGTGTGTGAGAGAGAGAGAGAGAGTGTGAGAGAGAGAAACCTTGTGGGAAACAATTTGAGCAGAAAAGTGACAAGTAAAGCACCTTCCCTGCTGCTGCTTTGCTTCAAACAAACAACCCCTACCAAAACCCCTAATAAAACTGCCAATTTCATAATGCCTTTCTGCAAATCTATGGTGTGACTGCACTTGTCATACTCTGTACACCTCTGGTCACTGTACCTGGACAAGAATATTGTGGAACGGGAAAAAGAACAACCAAAATGATTGAACAGGTTGAGGGAGTTTAAATGTCTACAATGAGTCCATAATCCTTCCAACATGGGTTCCTCCTGATATTTTGGACTACAGTCCCCATCATCCTGGCTCATTGGTCTTGTCTGGGGCTGATGGGAGTTGGAATTCAAAATATTTGGTGGGACTGTTGAAGAAGCCTGCCTTATATTATACAATATCCACAATATACCCAGAAACAAACTTCTTCCAGTCACCAGACACACAACATTTTATTGCATCTTTTCCATTGCCTTCTTCATCACTAATAATGAAGAATGAACTATTTCTAGAACAAGACAGCAATACCAGTCAGATGCTTTGTAAAATAGGCAGTGAGAAACTGTTGCTTTCTATATCCATCATTGATTTGTCTGTGCTGCATGCATTTTGTTTCAGGGATTGGCTATGGTGGCAAAAACTCAAACAGGAAATGTGAAAATCAAAACACTGTTAAACTCATGATGGTCCAACCTGTTTGATACAGAAGGAGCTCTGTCTGCCAACTTTTCTCAGCACTCTGTCTTACTGGATCTCTCATTATTACATGGAAAGGATTACTAGAATGAGACATTCGGGCACTTGATTTTTCATTTGGCAAAAGTCTTAACCCAAATCTGCTTGCCTGCCCTTTTTCATTATTCTGCAAATCCAACAAAGAAATGAATGCTGTAAAAGTAAAAGATCTATACCACACACAGTGGAAAAAAACCCTGTGCTTTGGAAGCCAATCATCAGTTACAAAATGAAACCGATTGTTCAGCCTAATGCATCTCAAACTGGGAGTGGGGAGGAAACCTTGGTCAAGGGCATCGGAAAGCACTGGGATGGATGCACAATCAATTTCTCATGTCTTTTTACATTTACACCTCCTTAGACAGATGGCAACTTTTTCCATTTAAGAAGTATACTTTTAGCTGGGGTCACTGTTTGCAAAGATAGATTATTCTCTTGCTCTTAGGAAAGCTCCTGTCCTTTCTAGATTTGGTGAGATTATTTGATGAAACTATTCATTGAGAAAGTAAAGGTGCAACCTCGTATTTGAGTTCTGCAGCTTCAGCAGCAGCCCCTGGCAACATGGGCACCACAAGGAGCTTGCAGAGTGTGGTCATTCTCCAGAGCCCCCTCACCCACAGAATGCCTTGCCAGGAAGGACCATTCAGGATGAGTGAAATATCCAGAAGGATGTTTGGATGGCAGTGGTCAGGGGGAATGGGGAAAAGGGAGAGAAAAGAGGGGGTGGGGCGTAAATATGGAAAGGGGAGGGGAGGGGAGGGGAGAGGCGAGGAGAGGAGAGGAAGCAACACTGTCAGCAACCAGGAGGGAGGGGGTAGGAGTGAGGTGGTGGTGGTGATGGCTGTGGCGGAGAAATGATAGGGAAATATATGGTGTTAAATGTAATACTGAAAACAAAGCAAAGCATTCAAATATGTCACCAGATTGCATCTAGCTTAGATGTTACTTTCCTAAAGAAGGAAAGTATGGTGGTCATCTCCTACTACAATCCTTTGGGAGCCACTGGAAGAAGGGAGGGAAGGGGGAAGGGCCATGGGTCAGTGGCTCAACACCCACTTTGCCAGCAGATATTTCCCAGGATCAGTTCTTAGTATCTCCTGCTAAAAGGCTCATGTACAGATGCTGGGGACTGAACCTGTGAAACTGTAGGGACTGGGGCCACTTCTCCCAAAATACAGCATCCCAAGGTGGGTTCTTCAGCCTCTGCATCTGAACTGGAAGAGGAGGTGGGGTCAGAATGCTTAGCTCAATTGCCAGTACCAGCAGACTGTGAGATAAGCCAAGGGGGTGGCGAACTCTGGGCCACCTCTGGTTCATGGGGAGACACTGTGGAATAAGGAGAGTCAAAGAAGGTGGAATGCATCTTTCTCAGTCCCAGGGTCCAACTTCAGGTCTAATGAATGGACCGGTTAAGTAACATCTGGCATTCCTGCTGTTTGCCCACAAGCAGTACAAACCTCCTTGAGGGTGGAGCCAATTCCATTTGGTGGGGAAATATGGAGGGCAATTCAGTTTGGAATTAATTCCTGGGATGATGAAGAACTAATTCTCCAAATAAGAAAGTCTTAACCTGATGGATGTCTCTACATAGAAAGACTGTAGTTAGAAGACTGTCACTGTGATCTGCTAGGAAGGGAAATGAGAAGGTGGGGATGAGAGAAAAATACCAGCCCACTACAGACACATGCTCAAGACATGCCTGAGATGCTGGGTAAGTGCTGCCAGTCAGAGTAGAAAATACTGGGCTGAATAGACAAATAGTCTGTAGTTTCCTATGTTCCTATAGCAACTGAGCAAGGGGACAGAGGTCATTTAAAATTTCCAGGACTAATGTGGTAAATTGCTTTATTCTAGCAATGAAGACAGGGAAAGTTAGGAATCAGGCCAAGCACAGATTTCCCCCACTCTATTGCCCACTGGTTGTGAGGGAGGAGATGAATTCCAAGAAAGAATGATCCCCCATTGGCCACCATCTGTTTCATATTTGATCGATGTCAAATAATGCCTTCTTTGGAAAGCCAAGATATGTGGTGTGAGAAGCAGTTCTGGCTTCCATGTTCCCCAACCAAGATCAATTCAAACCAAGGCTAGGATCAATTCCTTGCCACCACTGATTTCCATGGGCAACCCAAACAACAATCTCTTCTTTGGGAAATCAAACCAACATAGATGCCATGAGCCAGGGACTGGTTCCATGCATTCCCTCATTATAAGGATAATATGTGCATTGATCCTGAAGATGTGGACAGTTCACTGCTATGTACTGAATCTATACCTAAGAAAAATGTAAGGACCAGCACTAGAAGTTAATTACCATTTCTAGAAGGAGGCAAAGTGGACAGTTGCCCAGGGAGCCAAAAGATCCTGGGCACCAAATGTCCCCAGGCAGGCAGCAGCAATAGTGGCCTGGCAAGGCTTGACACACAGTTAAAGTGCTGGATTGGCCAGTCCAGCCTGCAGCTGTAAGCCAGTTTAAATCACAAAGTTTCTCCTCATGCAAGTGGTAGCAATGTTGCAGGTTGGGCATCAGAGCAAAGTCTCAAATCTAGTCTGGTTGAAGACTACTGCTTTAACAGTTGCATATACTATATTCCAGACAAATGCTTAAATACTTTATAGTACAGTAACACGGAGAAATTGCTCTGTAATTGTTCCAGGGAAAGAAAAGGAAAAGAGAAAACGGCTATTATTCATAAGGAAAAGGTGCTCTATGGGTGGGGATGGAATAAAAGCTGTTTAAATATTTCTTAACCAATAAAACTTCCATATTCAGATGCACTGTGCATATTCCGCTAAACAGATTTCCTGGGGAACAAGAGCAAGAGAGGATCACTTTCTTTCAAGCCCCATTTGTGGGCTTCTTGGACGCATCTGGTTGGCCACCGTGGAAACTGGGAATCTGAGCCAAGTAGACTTTTAGCCTGTTCCAGCAGCACCCTTCTTATGGCAGGAAGGCTGGATGGAGAACAGAGCTGTGCACATTGATGCTATAACACCAGGATTATCCATTGCACACAGGACAGTTCAGACATTTTCAGTCATTTATGCCGCTGTCACTTTCCAAGGAGCGTTGGTTCCTCAGGGAATGTTGACTTACTGATTGAAAATGTCAGCTTGTCATGTTTGCCAAATGAAGCATGAACATTAAAGAATTACAAAAGGAAAGAAAATGATGGGATCCTGTTCCTATAAATATCAGAGGCAAGATGAGTAACAATAATTTCCTCAGCTTTATCCTTCAGGAGAATGAGATAAATTAAATTAAGCAGCAGCGTGTGTCAGCCCTATCTCATATGAGCACTTTCACTGCTCTCACAGCTACCCCACATCATATGAGAAAGCGACACATAAGCAAATGGCATTCTCCATTCCATGTTGAGGGTTCCTGATCACAGGGCTGATCTGATGCATCCCAATGGAGCAAAGCTCAGGGAACCAAGATTCAAGATGGATGCCAGGAAGGGAGGGGGTAGCATTTTTATGCCGCCCTTGTAGCAGAAAGCCTCGGGGCGGCTTACAAAACAAATAAACAAATATAGAACAGACATTAAAAATCCGGAGCATTTCAGCAACACTATAAAACCAATAAATAGAAACAGCAATTGACAGTTAAAATATTGTTTAAATAAAAAGGTCTTGGCCTGGTGCCGAAAAACAAATAACGACGGCGCCAGGCGGACCTCTCTGGGGAGTACATTCCATAGGTGGGGCGCCACCGCAGAGAAGGCCCTCCTCTGGGTACTCACCCTCCTAATATCCTTCATGGAGGGCTCCGGAGAAGGGCCTCCTCTGCTGATCTCAGGGGGCGGAAGGGCATATATGGACGCAAGCGCTCCTTTAGATAGCCAGGTCCCAAGCCATTGAGGGCTTTATAGGTGATAACCAACACCTTGAATTGGGCCTGGACTTCAATAGGAAGCCAGTGAAGCTGACGGAGGACTGGGGTTATATGAGAACAACGCCCAGTCCCTGTCAGCAGCCTGGCAGCTCTATTTTGCACCAATTGAAGTATCCAGACCATCTTCAAGGGCAGCCCCACGTAGAGCGCTTTACAGAAGTCTAATCGGCAAGTTACCAATGCATGTGTCAAAGTTGCCAGGCAATCGTTCTCCAGGTAGGGACGCAGCTGATGGATCAGCTGAAGCTGAAGAAAAGCGCTCCTCGCCACTGCTGTTACTTGAGCTTCTAATGACAGCTCTGGGTTGAGGAGCACTCCCAAGCTGCGAAACCTGTCCCTAAGAGGGAGTGCAACTCCATTCAGGACAAGGCCCAGGTCCCCCATCCCGAAGCCTGATCCACCTACCAACAGGACCTCCATCTTGTCTGGATTGAGCTTCAGTTTATTGGCCCTCATCCAGCCCATTACCTCGACCAGGCACCGGTTCAGCATAGCCACTGCCTCACCTGGATTGGTGGAAAACGAGAGGTAGAGCTGGGTATCATCAGCGTACTGATGATTCCACAGCCCAGACCTCCTGATGACCTCTCCCAGCGGTTTCATGTAGATGTTGAATAGCAAGGGGGACAAAATGGACCCCTGCGGAACTCCATGGTGCCATAGTGCAGAGCCAAAGTCCCCCAGCACCACCTTCTCGAATTGGCCATTGAGATAGGAGCGGAACCACTGCAAAGCAGTGCCCCCAACTCCCAATCCCGCTAGCCTATCCAGAACGATACCATGATCGATGGTATCGAAAGATGCTGAGAGGTCCAGGAGAACCAACAGGGATGCACTTCCTATGTCTTTCTCCCTGCACAGGTCATCATACAGGGCGACCAAGGCAGATTCAGTACCATACCCGGGTCTGAAGACGGACTGAAATGGGTCCAGATAGTCAGTTTCATCCAAGAGTGCTTGGAGTTGTCCCACCACCACCCGCTCTAACACCTTGCCCAAGAACAGGATGTTAGCCATTGGTCTGTAATTGACGGCCATCTCTGGATCCAGGGACGCCTTCTTTAGGATTGGCCGGACTACTGCCTCCTTTAAAGGGGCAGGTACCCGGTTGTCCCTTAGAGAGGCGTTGACAACCTCCAGGATCCAGGTCCCTATCCCTTCCTTGGCTTTCTTGAGTAGCCAAGATGGGCAAGGGTCCAGTAAGCAGGTGGTGGGACGTACATGTTGAGATGGCCCCATGAAGTCCTGAGCCGCCCCGGTCAGAACTGTCTCAGCATGGAGATTGAAGTCCCCCAGGACCAACATCCTGGGAGTCTTCAACACCAAATCCGAAACGATCTCCGTCAGCTCAGGCAGGGAGTCTGTTGGGCAGAAGGGTGCATGGTACACCAACAGAATTCCCAGTCTGTCTCGGTCGCCCAACACCAAGTAGAGGCACTCTAGACCCAGCCTCGAGGGGACAGGAAGCCCCATGAGGAAAATGGAGGCTCGGTAAACCAGAACGACCCCCCCTCCCCTCCAGGCATGGTCGGTGCTGGACCAGATACCCGGGTAGGCACAGTTGAGAGAGGGAGACATCCCCCCCCCTCCTGCCCAGGTCTCTGTAATGCAAGCCAGGTTGGCCCCCTCATCCACAATCAAGTCATGGATGAGGGATGATTTATTGTGGACCGACCTGGCATTAAGCAGCAGCACCGACAGGCCTGAGGGGTGGTTGACAAGACTACCTGGAACCCTCAGGCTGGGGGAATAACCAGAAAGAGGAACAGGTCCCCCTTCTTCTACATGGACACATTAGACCCCCAACACCATAACGTCCATTGCCCATGACCACCCCAATGGCGGCGCCCACGTGCTCCCCAGGCAACCCCATATTCGTAGCCGAAAATGACTCCATTAAAAAATAAGCTAAAAACACATTAAAAACACTTAAAAACACCCCCACAACCCCCCAATCCAATTTAGCAATCCCACCCGCCAGCCAACAACAAAGTCCCTTCCTGACATTTAGGACCCCAAGGATATGGAATGGGCTTCCATGGGAGGTGGTTGAAGCCCCATCTGTGAGGGTGGTTAAGGATAGGCTGGGCATGCACATGGTAGGCATGTCATGAGTGGAGCTGGCTGGAGCTGGGGGTCAGACTAGATGGCCCAGGAGATCCCTTCTGACTCGCTCTGTTTCTGTTTCTATATATGCAGTGGAAATAGGTGGTAAAATTTTGTAGTGCTACACTGGCCTACACTACTTTAGGCTTTAGGTGGAAGATCTTATGTTTATTGTTCCCTTATGGAAAAACTACAGAGATGACAATAATGTGGCAGTGCTAGTAGTAATTAAAAAAACAACACTATCATGGGGAGAAAGTTTCCAGTCCAGCTTTCTGTCTGCTGTGCTGACTTTTTACTAGAAAGTTTTTAAAAAAGAGGAGGACTGCATTGAACAAATGATTCCTGCACTTGCAAGCTGAAGTAACATAGTCCATTTCATTACCTTGCTCCTATGTTATTCTGCTGCATGTGTTAAGTAGGCCTCAGTATTCATGATGGAAGACATTTTGTTCACACTTCTCAAGAAGAATCTCATTGTCTTTTTTAATTGGGATGACAAAAGCCAAAAGGAACTCCTTACTTTCTGGTACAACTAAATTCAGTGCTACTTGGGAGCCAGTGTGGTGTAGTGGTTAAGAGCATGGGACTGGGACTCAGGCAATCCGGGTTCTAGTCCCGGCGTGGCCATGGAGCCAACTGGGTGACTTTGGGCCAGTCACAGACTCTCAGCCCAACCTACCTCACAGGGTTGTTGTTGTGTGGATAAGATGGAGGAGGAGAATGATGTAAGCTGCCTTGAGCCCTTTGTAGGAAAAAGGCAGGATATAAATCAAAAAAATAATAAATACTTTTTTGTTGCTCTTAGCATCCCTCAGTTCATTCCTAGGTTTAGCCTTCCTCTGCAATTTTGCGATATCTGTTTGTTTCCCATACTCCAGGCACTAGTATATAGACATCGAAGACCAAGCACTTTATACTCTAGATTTCTTCCTGAACTTATTGGAAGACCAATAGTGGGCATTGTTAGAGTTCTCTCTCTGTTTTGGGGCATACACCTTTGTCTGCTATGCTCAGGTGTAATTCTCCCTCCCCCATAGGATTCAATTTAAAGCCCTCCTCCTGATAAGCTTCTTCATGCACTGGCCAAACACATTATTTCCAGTCCGTGTAAGATACAACCCATCCCTTGCCAGCAGTCCATTCTGCAGGAATTGTAGCCCAGGGTCCCAGAATTCAAATTTCTCATGTTGGCACCACCTTCATAGCCAGGCATTGACTTGAAGAATTTTAACTTCCCTGTCTATTCCTCTTCCAAGAACTGAAAGAAGTGAAGAGAAAATTATCTGGCCCCCAAAGTTCTTGACTTGCCTCCCCAAAGCTTCATAGTCTTTGAACTGTTATCTTCAAAGCTCCACTTGGCAGTGTCACTTGCTCCCACAAGAATAAGAAGGAAGGGATACATGTCAGCCGGCTGTATGAGCCTTGGCAATCTTTCAGTTATATCACTAATTGGTCCTCCAGGGAGACAGCATACCTGACAAGTCCACGGGTCTTCTTGACACACATCCCATGCAACAGAGACTCTCCCACAACTTACACTCTTCTCTTCTTGTTCTTGCAGACCTTGGTATCACTGCCACTACTTGTTTGACTTTTAGGCTCCTGTTCATTGTTGCATGGGAGGACTTAAAGTTCTTCCACAGCAAGGAGCCCTCTAGTCTCATTCTTGAGTAAATGAAAATGGTTTGATAGTTCCACTGCTTCTACTAGTGCAGAATGTCTTCTAGTTCTGCATTAATGTCTAGTTCTGCAGTTGTGTCTTCTAGTTCTGCACCTCACACCCTTTTCCATGGAGTTTCCTCCTCATTTTCCCTTTCCTTAGGATTTTCCTGTTCTGCTGCAGCTGCACTTAAAGTTTATGTACTACTCTTAGCTGTTGCAGTTCCACCACTCTGTCTAATAACTCTTCATCTTTTATTATCTTAAGGGAGGACACTCACTGCTCTAATGCTCTCAGCTTTTCTTTTAGCAGGGCTACTAGCTTGCACTTGTTGCACATGTAGGCCCTGTTGACCTCAGGCAAGAAAACAAACAGTTCAGACATTGCAGGTCACCACCACTTGGGAGTTTTCTCTGTCCATTCTCTCTGCTACCTTTTTAATTCTAGCTTGCTGATAGCCTTCTCCTGTCTTCCCTGAAGTGGGATAATGTAAATTGATGTCGTGCTACAGCAGGGGGTTGGACCTGATGGTGTTCATGGCCCCTTCCAACTATTCTATGAAGGCTAACAACACTGTCCTACCAATAAATGGCAGTAAACGGGAGGTAGGTAGGAAATGGGACTGTGTTAGAAGGAAGGAAACCAGGTGGGTGGGTGGGGGACTAAGAGGAAAAAAGGGAAAGGAAAAAGTTAGGGACCTCCCCCTTGACCTCTCCCACCAAACTCCCCTGCGAAACTACAGTTTGCTTGCTCTGGTCGCTCGCTCGCTCGATGCTTGGCTGCTTGATCCCTGAGTCCCTAGATCAACTGGGGCAGCTTCCTCTGATCTGTTCAGCTATGATTCAGGAAGGTATACATACTTTTAAGGTCTATCTGTCTTCTGAATATATTTTTTCTCTGGTATACCTGCAAGAGCATTCTCTATCTTTGTGTACTAGAAACACATGAATGTGAACACAAACACACAAATCCGCTGAGGTACGGCCTAAAGGAGGAAGTTTATGAAAAAACCCCCTGCAAGATCAATGATAAATGGAGAGTTTTGTTTCAAGGGAGATGATTGTACCTGACCTAAATATGCTGTGGCTTGTGATACCATGGTATGGAGCCCCCTTGCCTTCATCAGTGATTGAAGAGCTGCCTTCCATGTAGGGAAGACCTCCTTGCTGATAAGCCTGCCTTGGTGAAGGAGAATATAATAATCCTGTCATAGAGGAACCTGTATTTTGCATTCCTCCAGGGCTTTTTAGCCATCTCTGACTTATGGAGAGCCTGGGCTCTAAAAGATGTCCGAAAAGTGATCTCTTTTCCCCCATACTGGGAATGGTGACTTAAAAGCTAATACAAAATGAGATGGTGGCTTTCTGTCTAACAAACCTATCAGTGCTGATGAGGAAAAAGGTCTGTCAGAAGAAGATGCCTTTCCTGCGCCAGATGTGAAAAATGGCTAAGGTTTGGAAGAACCAGAAGGGGGCCACAGTGTGTACATATGATGTTCATTGCAACTCCATTTTAATCCAAGAAAAAGAAAGTAGCACTCTTTCTCTCAAGAAAGCATTTCAAAGGAAGGACATTACTACAGCTAATTCAGTTCCCAAGAGTGGCGTATAGGAAAGAGCAGGGTGTCCCCCATCTAATTGCAAATTATCCTAAAGGAAGCCAGAGTGCTTGGTTGCTACAGGAGGAAGGAGTTACTAGAATTAACTGTTGTCCCCCAAGGGAGAAAAATTATTTCCATTATACCAGGCTGGTAAAAGCAATGCGGAAGAGATGAGCTCTCATTGCACACTTTCTCCTAAATAACTCTCCACAAAGTTTCCTTTGTCACATCCACCAGACAATATGAGAACTTTTTCTTTGTGGTGCTCTCCTATGCAAGTGTGAGATACATGTCACATCATTAAGATCAGTTAAAACAGTATTTCCAACTTGATTGCTACCCATCAAGAACTGGACCCAGATACTATAGGGTTTTTTTTATTATGCATGCTTAATCAACACTTTTCAGATAGATGTAATAAATTACACAATTAAATGTTTTAATCATTCCTATGTGAAAACTTATACTACCAATGCTTCCTACATTGAACTCAAAATTACAGCCTCTTTGGACATAACACACATAGCAACTCTGTGGGGGTTAGAGCAAGGGAAATGGCATTCCTTGAAGAAGGGTATCTGAAAGGCTTTTCAGATATTACTTATTGGAAGAGAAACCTCAAACCTACTGAAGCCCCAGGCACATATGCACCCCTGGAATCCTTTTATTTGAATATGGTACCTTCCAGAGGCCATAACAGAAAACAAATATTCTTTTTGGGGATTGATCCACAATGAGGGAAAGTTCAGGAAGAACCACGTCGATGTAAGTACTATGAATTTTTTTTTTTATAAGGACAGCTGCATTCAGCACATGTACTGACAGAGATTTGGCATGCATATGATCAATCGGAAGAGTCACTGTCAAGCAGTAATGAACAATAAGTTGTGCACTTCTGCTGCACTGAAATACTACAGGCAGGTGAGTGATTATCAAAAAGACTGTACCATCTCATCTGGTTTTGGGATAAAGAACTTTCTGGAGAAGAGCATGCCCAGAAACTACTGTTATTTTTTGTACTGGAAAGGTCTACCATCTTTCTGACTCCAGATGTCTCTTGTAGATTTGGTGTATATTGTTTGTTTTCATGGGACTGGAAAACAAGCTTGGGTTTCTCTGCTATCTTATTTTCAGGGCAGCACATTTTTTTATGATTAACAAACATAGTTCCCAAACAAGAATTATCTGGATTTTTTGTGTTCCTGTAAGAGTGTTTTGACTTCTCTGATTTAGAACTTCCCTTTCCAGTTGAGTTTTGTAGCATGCTAAGATTGGTATACCTTGAACGATTTCCGTCTTTCCTAAAGGAATAAGGTTTTTTCCTCTGGCTACCTAATTTTTGCTCTCTCTTTTTGATCCTGCTTCCTCTTCCTTTACTTTGCTTCTTCCTGTCTGTGCCCAGTTTTTCATTCATCTGGTCACCTGAATGTTTTTGCATGAACATACTGTCTTTGTGAGCCCAGTTCAGCTGTGAAAGTCTAACAGCATTACGTCCCTTCACCTGTTTGTCCCTCTTGATCACTTTCCTCACTGGAGTTGCTTGACATGGCTCTTGAGTAAGTAACCAGCATGCCTCATGGCTACCTGCAGCTTCATTGGCGAAGAGGGTGCAAAGAACATTGTCAGCATCAGGACATCCAGCTATAATATGGCTCCTCTGTGGTGTGCCAACATTTTCTTTATCTGGTGTGGAAGAAATTGTAGCGATGACCTTACTTCCAGCAGGAATATTTAAAAGGCTAAGATGGGGACTGGAAGGTAGTTGGGTCAAGAGCATGTTTGGAGAAGTCTGGGATTCCCTGTCCTTTAAATGACTTAGTACTCTGGGTGCAGAAATGAATGTTTGAAATTCAGACAAAAGACTGGGAAGTTGCATGTAGCCTAACTGTTCACAGAGCTTCAGGTGCTGCTCATTCTGCTGAACTGTTAATTGATCAAGACTCTCTCTTAGCAATTGCAGGCTGGATTTCAAAGCTGAAATTTCTGTGTCTTTCTATGGAAAGTGATTAGAAGAGTATAATCATTAGATCCAATGGATTTAAAGTCTAGAAAAGAAAGATTTTCAAAAGTCATACTGGACTAGAGATGAAAAATTACTGAGTTTTACTTTCAAGTGGAAGGACAGCTCACACATGATGCTATCCCTATATTATTTATTTATTTATTTATTTATTAATTAATTAAAACATTTTTATGCCGCCCCATTCGCCGAAGCCTCGGGGCGGCTTACAACAAAAAATTAAAATAACATTTTAAAATATATACAATAAAATATAAATATATAATATAAAACATACACTATAAAACAAGCCGCCCTGGCCAAATAAAATAATATTAACATTTAAAATACTGCTTAAATAAAAAGGTCTTCGCCTGGCACCGAAAAACAAATAACGACGGCACCAGGCGGACCTCTCTGGGGAGCGCATTCCATAACTTAGGCGCCACCGCTGAGAAAGCCCTCCTCCGAAGTTACATATGTATGGAGAGCAGTATATATTATAAACATATATGAAAATGGAAAAAATGTTTACATGTCAGTGTGGGGTAGATGATAGAGTGTGGGACTGGAAAGGGGGAGATCTGGGTTCAAATTTCCATACAGACATGAAGCTCACTGGTGAATCAATCTGTGATTATTTCATAATATATGAATGTGTGTCTCTGAAGATGCACACTGATAATTAAGTCTTTCAATTTCATGAACAGAGCAAAGGAGAAGGAGGAACAAAGTTCAGCTAAATATAGGAGAACAATTTTCACACTTACATCTTGCAGACTCTTTCCCATTCCTAGTAATGTCTGCTCCATTTCATTTCTGTCTCTCAAAGCATTCAATACCAATCCATAATGGGACTGAACAGTTTCCTGCACTGGACATAGAAATCAATAGAAACCACATTTATTTTGTTAGCTGTACATAAAAACAAAATGTCATTCAAGGTTTCTCAATAGACTTGAAGTGAAATAGTATGTTTCAGTGAAACAGTTATGAGGTCATCACAGATTATGAAGTGGATGTAACATCCCACACAATCCTGTCTGATTTGGCACTGAATATATGCAACAAAACTTTCAGACAAAGTGATTTTCAAGTGATCTCAGGTAATGAAAAGGAGCTCATCTTATCCAACTAAATGTATTACCTATAAAACTGACTTTTTACCCATTCAGGTGTCTAGGGAATGCACCATTCCTTGGTGTTCATGCTCCACAAGCCTGTTCTTCAAGCACAGCAATTTATTTATTTATTTATCCATTCGCATATTTATATGCCACCTATAACTGCCAGAATGTGCTCCTAGGCAGCTCACACAATTACTTACCATGTATTTTTCTCGACCGATAGTCAGCATTCCAGAACCTTTTTGTTCTATAGTCAAGGGAGAAACAGAATTTACTTACCAACCTGTTTCACACAATCCTGGTGATTCTGCTGTTGCCTCCTTGACACAAAAGCCAACCTGCTGCTGGGTGGTGGGTTGCCATTGGCAGACAGGGAAGACCCCAATAGTGGTACACCCTTTTAGTCTGCCCCTTTGCAATGCCACAAGGGTGAGTGTGCTTACATTTCTCCCTCACTTTCTGCTTGCTGATGATGTTGGCTTATGCCTAGAACAGTGCCTGGAATGGGGGATATGGGGCCAAATGGGAAGATGGTGGGGCTGCCAATCAATGGAGTGATGAGTAGAGGGAGCTATGCCACTGGGAGGACTGGCCAGGTAAGGAAACACATCCCAGACAAGTAATGCCTATGCCATGTTCTGGTCCTCTTTCTTCCCACAGGTTAAGTGATTGCTATGTCAGCCTGCCCTTGAGTCTCTGGATCTTGCTTTAAATGCCAGATTGATGCAAAATGAAGCTTTCCTCATCCACAGTTGTGGCTGAAGCAGCTGATATGGCATGCATAACTGAGACCTTGGTGAGTGAATAGGGAGGAGTTAGTGTCTCCCAGTTGTGCCCACCAGGGCAGACCTGATTGGGGGGGGGGGGCAGTTGCCATGGTCTATAAGGATTCAGTTTCTTTCTCCAGGCACTCTGTTCATTGTTTGCACCTTGTCCTGGGCCACCAGGACAGCTGGGGAATTCTGCTGGTGTACTGCCCACCCTGCAACCCATCGGTCTTCCTCTCTGAACTGGCAGAGATGGTCTTAAGTGTAATGTTGGAGTCCTCCAGGCTGTTCTGGGTAACTTCAACATTCGTTCTGAGGACATCCTTTCCAGAGCAGCCCAGGACTCATGGCCACCATGACCACCATGGAACCGTCCCAACACATCATTGGCCCAACATAGGTGGCAGGGCATACTCCAAACTTGGTCTTTTCAGCTGGATATGGTACTCTGAATGTGGGGGACCTGGACATAGTTCCTATGTTCTGGTCAGATCACTGCCTGCTGAGATTCAGACAGAAGGCAGCTTTTCCTCTCAATAGTCCACCCATAGAGGCTAATGGATCTGAACAGTATAGGGGATTTTCTGGCTGATATGGCTGGCACTCCTGTTGAAGGCCTGGTTGTGCTATGGAATGCAGAAATGACCCAAGCAATTGACATAATTGCTGTGAGACCACATCTGAAAAAGAACTCCCTTGATCCAGAAGATGTCAATAACTTTAGGCAGCAGCAAAGATCCTTTTCCTAGGCAAGATTCTAGAAAGGGTGGTTGCTAATCAAATCTGGGCAATCTTGGAAGAGACTGATAATATGGATCCACTTCAGTCAGGGTTCAGGCCTGGTTTTGGCATGGGAATGGCCTTTGTCCCCCCTCTATGATGACATAGGCCAGGTGAGAGACTGGAGGAGTATAACCCTGCTGATTTTCCTGGGCCTCTTAGCAACTTTCAATATCATCAATAATGGTTTCCTGGGGTGACTGAGTTTGGAGTTGGGGGCACTGTGTTGCAGTGGTTCTGCCCCTGCTTGGAGGGACATCTGCAGAAAGAGGTGCTTGGGAAATACTGTTCAGCCCCATGGATTCTTCAGCATGGCATTCGTCAGGGGTTTGTTCTGCCCTCCATACTATTCAATATCTATATGAATCTGCTGAGTGGGGTTATCCAGAATTTTGGAGTTCACTGGCATCAGTATACTGATAATATGCAACTCTATTTCTTCTTTACATCTTCAGTAGGTGAGGCCATACATGTGTTAAACCAGTGCCAGGCTGTAACACTGGACTGGATGAGGGCCCACAAAATGACGTTCAATCCAGGCAAGACTGGGATGCTCTTGGTGCATGGTTCCTCTGACCAGATGGTGGATATTCAACCTATTCTAGATGGGGTTGCACTCTGCCTGAAGAAGCAGGTTCATTACTTGAGGCTCAGGTGGCCTCAGTGACTCAGAGTACCATCTACCAGCTTTGGCTAGTGGCCCAGCTAAGCTCCTATCTGGACAGAGATAGCCTGGCCTCAGTAATCTATGCTATGGTAATTGTCAAGTTGGATTACTGCAACACACTCTATGTGGGCTGCCCTTGAAGAAGCATGTGTAGAATGTGTCAGTCAGAGTAAAAAGTGGGACCCATCTGTCTGAACATATAAGACTGGTTCCAGCTGACCTGTACTGGTTGCCTGTATGCTTCTGGTCCCAATTCAGGGTGCTGGCTTTAACCTATGGCTTAAGACCACAATACCTGTTGGAGCATCTCTCCCAATCACTATCTACCTGGACAATATTTTCAACCTCTGGGGCCTTCTTCTGAGAGCCAACACCAAGGGAGGCTTGCGGGGGGGGGGGCAGCAAGGGGGAGGGCATTTTCTGTGGTGATCCCCCATCTCTGGAGCAATCCCCCTGCTGTAGCCTGCCTGGAACCAAATTTGTAATTTTAGGTGCTAGGTCAAGATAGCTCTTTATGTGGAGGCTTTTAAAGATCTCCTTATTTATCTAGAGACCTGAGGAAATTATCTAAGTAATTTATCTTTGCTGGGTATTTTTACTGGGTGTGTGTGCATTTTACTGAATTTTACTGTATATTTTAAGCTATTTTAAATTCATTTCAACATGGTTGTCCTTTGATTTTAATGTACTGCTTTGTTTATATATTGCTGTAAACCACCCGGAGAGCTTTGGCTATGGGGTAGTATAGAAATGAAACAGGCAAGCAAAGAATCATTTCAGCCCACTTTGACTTAAACCACAACAAGCTGGAATACCCATGAGAGGTTGGTTGCCTAGTCAAGTCACAACAATGGTTTGTCAAAGCAGCACAGTATTGTTTGAGGGTTACATAATCTTCAAATTATTACAAGGTCTGTTGTACAATTGTTTGAAGGTTCTTTAACCCTCCAACAACTATTGTCACCTAGGTTTAGTTGACACAATAAATTATAGAGTTATAGCAAGATTAAAATAAAATGAGTAAGTAAATATATATAACTAATAACTGATGGCTGTTACATGGTGGCAAGTAATTTCCAACTTATGGCAACCCTATAAATGAATACCCTCCCAAATGTACTGCCCATGAAAGTCTTGTTCAGCTTATATAAGCTTAAGACTGTGGTTTCCCTTTATAGAATTGATGTACCTCATTTTTAGTCTTCCCTGTCTTCTTCTGCCTTCAATTTTCCATAACATTGTCTTCTCCAGTAAGTCTTGCCTGCTCATGATGTGTCTGAAGTACAAAAGCTTCAGTGTCATCATTTTTGCTTCCAGGGCAAGTTCTGGCTTGATCTTATCAAGGACTCTCTGGCAGTTTCCTTCACCATCCACCTTTCATTAAGGGTCAGTTCTTTCTGTCACTTGTTTTCTTATGTCAGGAAGCTCAGATTTAGAGTAAGCCACATTACTGTTAAAGAATGGTCTCCAACATCAGCAAGTGGGGGTGGGGAACACAGGTTTAATCCTCTGGACCTATGTCACATGCACAAGGCTAGATCAGGCATCATCAGATTCTTATTAAACTTACAAATGTGCACATGCCCATGACAGAAGGAGAGGGGTAAAATTAAGCAAGGTATGTATGTGTGCCTCAGTTCTGCACCACGGTATGAATAGATTTCACTAATATGCACGGTTGAGGCAGCAATCTTCACCAAGTATTCTGTCATAAATAGCTTTTGCAGGAAGGATCAAGTCCTTTGCCTCTCATCAGGTACTGCCATTTCCAGTATTCACACAAGTTTTGCACTTCCTTAAATGGTGTATAATACTGGCTGTGCCATTATTTTTTGGTGAAAAAATGATAAAAAATAAGGGTTTTAGTAGCCATGTGTAGCCTTGCGATTGCTGCCAAGCCAAATTTTGATGGGCAAATTTCACCTACTCTCATACTGGGAACTTGGGTCTCCCATGAATCTGCTACCCAGCTACTGGACTGATCATTATTATTATTATAACATTTCTATGCCGCCCCTTGCCGAAGCCTCCAGGAAGTCAAAGTTGAATGCCCCATTCACTACTTCTGTAGGGAAAAGACTCAAGTCCTTCCTTCCTTCCTTCCTTCCTTCCTTCCTTCCTTCCTTCCCTATACTGTCCTTCACTAAGTCCCAGGACAGTACTACAATAAAAGTATAGTATCAGCCATCAATTGACAACAAATAAAACCCATCTATAAAACAACATCAACACTTAAAATATCAGGCGAATAAAAAGGTTAATGTGATTCTCCCATTCCTGAGTCTAGGTTGTCCTCACTCCCAGCTTGGCTGGGTAGGACTGTATATCACACCAGGATCCCTAGTTTAATTGGGAACATTTTTGCTGACACCTCTTCAATCCCAGAGTTTCAAGAAAGGAAACTTATGCATTCTAAAGCTTTTGCTACAAATGTATCTTCTGTTTCCTCTAGCCCTACTTTCTCTTTTTGCAGATGATATGGATCTAATCTTTAATCTGGTCAGAGCCCCAGCTATAGTTACACAAGACTTCCCTACTTTTCTAGTGGTATGGATCATGGTGAAACATAAAGCGGTGTTCCCCTGCAATTTTGTATATGTGTGTTGGATCCTTGGCTGAGGAGGTCTCTTCCCAGTCAAAGATGCTCTATGACCAATCTCTAAAGGTCTTTTGGAGATTAAGCAAATGTGTGCTTGTGGGAAGATGAACATATACATATCTCTCTGCATAAAAGAGAGCAAGTTCTGTAACATATATATGCCACCCATTTCACATTATAAATACATTCCTAAACTGTTGTGTTTAGCCAGAACAACTGATATCTTCCAGTATTTATAAAAGTCTTTCTTGTTGTTCTTACCAAATTCAGTATTATCTGTTGTTTACACACGGCACAGCATCTTTCATACAGTACTACTGGCAAGCTAGTGAGGATTGTACAATTTGTCATTTCCTCGAATGAAATGAATTAATCACCATTTTTCAAAAGGTCATTGCTTTTGTACAGTATCAACAAATAAGATGAAAATTGCTTTTACATATTATAATACCAGCATTTCCCAGTATTAGTTTGCAGATCTTATTCAGTCATTTTTCACAGCAGAAATGATTAGGTCCATCACTGATACACCTACAACGAAGCATAATACTTGACCCTAGTGAACCTTGCTCAAAAACTAGAGAAAAGAGACATCCCATTAAAAATCTTGCAGCTACATCTAAGACAGGTCTCCTGAAAAAAAAAAAAATCTTTCATCTGCTGCAGTTATCTTTATTAACACCTAATTTACCATACAAGGCTACAGTCTGAAAATATAATGCAGATGATGGAGCATCTTTCCTTTCCATCACAATACGAATACTGCTGAGTGACAGGTTTCTACGAATAGTCAACACAATCCATTTTAGGCTTATTAGTTTAAGCAGCCTTGAAAGTCTCAGAACCACTGGTGTGGCTTTTAACTGTACATATAAAGCTTATCCTCTTTCTCAAATTATTGTATTTGAATTCCATGCTTCATATAGTATTCTTAGAAGAATAGGAATAGGAACCCAGCAACACCTTCCATAGGACATTGTGTGAGGTTTTTCAGACAATGCTTTCAGATGACTTGAGAAAAAGCAAGTACTTGGGAGTACTTTAGAATTGCACTGTTCATGAAAAAAAAATTCCATACAGTTTCACTGATAGCAACAGTGCCTGCTGTTTATTCTTAGGAAGTTATCCATCAGCAATGCCAGGGCTTCTTGTTTATATCTACATCACAGCATCTGAAACTGCAGTTCTGTTTGCCTTAGGACAGGGATAAGGAACCTGGCCTGTGGAGGTTCCTCTTCCCTCTCCTAGTTGCTGGGACCAGCCTGAGCACAGCAACAGGCTTTGTGGTTTTAGAGTAAGAATCTGATCAAAAGCGGTTCCAAATGGTTTTGGAGTCCAGCTCATGAGAGGTCAAGAAGTGGGGGCAGGAGCTGGGTTATGCCTAATAAGCCTGTGGAATGTTAGAATAAATGCAAACCTAGCTCTTTCAGTGTTTTCAGAAGAAAGCAGAAGAAAGTGCAGATCTCCTTTCCAGATGCTTATGGACCACCTTGATTGTCATATCAAATAGCCACTGCATAAGAAACTAGCAGAAGGGGCATGGGCTTTTAAAGATGTCACCTGGGTTGATAAATCAGTTCAACAGGGTGGAATAGAAATTCCTATTTCACATAAGTTTCATTTATGTGCAGATACCCTGTCATTTAGATCATGAGGAGGAAATTAAAGCTCTACCCCCTGCTTTTAAGCCAGTGTCCATAGTGGGTGTCTTTAATGTCCATTCTTTATTGTCCCTTGTGTACTGCTTGTAACCTCTCCTGTTGGGGACTCTGTTCCATCTGAGCTGCAAGAATCATTCTCACCTAGACTTTAGCCTGTTTCATTTGAATTGTCTCTTTGATCTATGAATCATTAAAAACCTGCCATGGAAGATATTATTAAATTCATTAGACCATGAATACTTGTTTGCTGTGGATTGGATATCTTAATCTTTGATAGAACGAAGTACCTGCTGGGTTGGACTGATCATGACTCTTGACTTTTTCTGTGTTTCTGTCCATATAGTATGGAGATATCAAAGTGGAAGCTATGTTCATCAAAATCTTTGTGTTGATTTATTCGGGGTTATTTTCTAGAACCCTTGTCTTTGATTGCCTGGGAGGTTTACATCAGGAATTATTCAAGCAACTGAAACAAAGTGATTGCAATTGGGAAACCAGGTTTTATGACTTATGATTATTCACTTTTGACCATTCTTTAAATTACATATTGAGTTAATTGGCATTAACTATATGATTTCTGGAAAGTTGCAACTATGGTTTATGCAGTGAAAGCTAAGAAGCTTGTCTCTGAAAACTGATTTGTTACTAATTAATGTTTCTGGTTTTCTGTTTTAGTTTGCCAGGATTTTGTGCCTCAAGATGACTGTAGGGCTCCAGCTTGCAAAGGACTGATCGTTTTCCATGGGCTCTGGTCTCTCCCCTCCCCAAGTCCCACCTCTTACTCTGGAAATGCCTAGCAGTTTGGGAAAGAGGGAGAAAGAGGATTCCCCTTGTATGAGGAGGGGTGCTGTACTGCTGGGCAGGGAAGAAAAAGCAGAAGCAAAGCCAGCTGTTCACTTAGTGGTTATAGGCACACCATTTAGTGCTGGCTGGGTGCACTTCACTCATTTTTGGGAAAAAGCAATGGATTAACAAGGCTGGCTCTGCAGTCAAAGCACAGACTAGAAAAAATTTAGCTGGTGATACAGGCAAGTTGCTTAGCAGTAACTGTCGTTCTTCAAGTGATCATCTGTGCATTCACACAAAAGGGTGCTGCACCTGAGCAGTGCCCAATTTCAGGAAGATTCTCAGCTCAATGGGTTTTGGAGGAAGTTCTGCCCCTCCCCCCAGTATACATGGTGGGGGGGGGGAATCCCACCCATCGTCAGTCCAACTGGAGACCAATGGTTCACTGTCCAGTTTGTACTGGATTATCTGTTAAGGCAAGATAATCTGGTATGATACCACTGACACTGTCATGGGGGTAGCAGGTGGTTTGTGTGAATGCACAGATGACCACTTGAAGAATGATGGTTACAGGTGAGCAACTTGCCCTTCTTCTTCGTGATCTCTGTGCATCACACATATGGGTATCTAGCAAGCATACCATATATGGAGGTGGAAAGGTGTCATTACCAGAGAACTGTGGACAGTTTCATCTGGCTTTAACACTGAGTCGATAGTGGTGGACAAATGTAGATGGTGTCAAGCACGTAGCAGCTTTGTAGAGTTCATCTAGTGGTATGGTGAAATGCAGGGCCATCAAAATGGAGACAACTCTGGTAGAGTGTCCTTTCGGGTTGTCTGGTAAATCTATGTTGGCTAGCTGGTACACTAGTTTGATGGCTTCAACTGTCCATTTGAATAGATGTTGTAGTCCTATTGGTTCACCCTTGTCATGGTCTGCATATTCGACAAAAAGGCATTTAGATTTGTGAAAGGGTTCCATGCAGGATCGGTAGAAGGCAAGAGCTCTTCATACATTCAAGGTGTGCAGAGACAGTTCAATTGGAGTTGTAGATGATGGGAAAAAAAGGCTGGTAGAATGATGTTTTGGTTTAAATGGAATGTTGTGGCTACTTTCAGTAGGAAAGAAGGGTCTAAGTATAAGACAACTTTCTCTTTGTGGAAGTTCAGATATGGTGGATCTATTCTGAGTGCACAAGGTTCACTTGCTCTTCTTGCTGACATGATGGCCACCAGTAACAATGTTTTCCACAAAAGTAGTCTGAGGTCCATGGATGTGAGCAGTTCGAAAGGTGGATTGGTTAACACCTGGCACACTACTGATAGACTCCATGTTGGGATGAAGGAACAGATTCTAGGGTTTAGATTTTGAAGTTCTTTCATGAAGTGTCCAGCAAGTGGATGGGAAAAAAGAGAGGATCTGTCCATTTGACCTCTATAGTGTGAGGTTGCAGCCAAGTATATTTTTACTGAATTCAGTTTTAATCAGTTTTGATGTAGGGAATGGAGGAACTGTAAAATGTTATAAATCAGGGTGCAACAGTGAGAACTGGATATGGAACCACTGATTGGTTCAAAATTGAGAAAGGAGTTCGGCAAGGCTGTATACTGTTGCCCTGCCTATTTAACTTATATGCAGAGCACATCATCAGAAAGGCGGGGCGAGATGAATCACCAGTTGGAATTAAGATTGCTGGGAGAAATATCAACAACCTCAGATATGTAGATGATACCACTCTCATGGCAGAAAGTGAAGAGGAACTAAACAGCCTCTTGATGCGGGTGAAGGAGCAGAGCGCAAAAGTTGGCCTGAAACTCAACATTAAGAAAACTAAGATCATGGCATCCGGTCCTCTCACTTCCTGGCAAATAGATGGGGAAGAAATGGAGGTAGTGACAGATTTTATTTTCCTGGGATCCAAGATCACCACAGATGGGGACTGCAGCCAAGAAATTACAAGACGCTTGCTCCTGGGGAGGAAAGCTATGGCAAATCTAGACAGCATACTAAAAAGCAGAGACATCACCCTGCCAACAAAAGTGTGTATAGTCAAGGCTATGGTTTTCCCAGTTGCAATGTATGGCTGTGAAAGTTGGACCATAAGGAAGGCTGAGCGCCAAAGTATTGAGGCCTTTGAATTGTGGTGCTGGAGGAGACTCCTGCAAGTCCCTTGGACTGCAAGGCGATCAAACCGGTCAGTCCTAGAGGAGATCAACCCTGCCTGCTCTTGAGAAGGCCAGATACTGAAGATGGCCTTCAGTATTTGGCCACCTAATGAGAAGGAAGGACTCCCTGAAGAAGAGCCTAATGCTGGGAACAATAGATGGCAAAAGAAGAAGGGGACAGAAGAGAATGAGGTGGCTAGATGGAGTCAGTGAAGCAGTTGGTGTGAGCTTAAGTGGACTCCGGGGGATGGTGGAGGACAGGAAGGCCTGGAGGAATGTTGTCCATGGGGTTGCAATGGGTCGGACACAACTTCATGATTAACAACAACAATACACGGACAGGTGAATAGGTAAAAAGGAAAGGGGAAGCAGGGCTGTCTTGACTATAAGTTTCATAATCTTTTCTTTTCTTCTCTTCTCTTCTCTTCTCTTCTCTTCTCTTCTCTTCTCTTTTCTTTTCTTTCAATTCTAAAAAATTAGCTTATGATGAGCTCAAACATTGCCACATCTCCAGAGCCGAAGAACTATATTAATTGCAGACAGGGATGAGGGCATTGCCCATCTGACACACTAGAAAGTCTGATACACCAATCCATTTACTGCTTCTCTATCAATGAAACATAATATATACTATTTCCTCCCAGAGGGTTAAGCAGACGGCTGCAGTCTTTAAAATATCAGTCAGATGGAGGAAAATATAGTCATCTTTAGATCAGATACAGGAGGCAAGGCATTTGGATTTGAAAAGCAATGCATTTAACTGATATCTTTCCAAGTATCCACCGCAGTTTTAGATGGTGGGAAGATAATTAACCATCACTTTGATCCCAGTAAAACAGCAGTGTTTATTAGCAGTCAGTTGAAGATGAATCAATGCAGATGGAGGAAGCAATATGCTGCAAGTGGCTGATTCGTTTACATCCTACATGAAACATTCTATTGCAGTATGACTTATAATTATGGTAAATGTCAAGTGTAATTTTCCAGATTTTGTGTCATAGAACTTCAGGAGTTTAAAAGAAGTCTGGGATTTTGTCCAGGATAATTACTGAAAAAGGTAGGTATGAGGAAATGTGGGAAGGATTCCAGATGCCTGCATGAAGGAAGACAGGACCTTTGTGGAGAATCATTATTTGAAAGTGTTTTAAGCTGCATCCTCTTCCCCCTTACTTGAGAGTAAACCTCACTAAACTCAGTGAGATTTACTTTTGAACAAACATGCATAAAATTGTTTTGTGAAATATTTTGTCTGTGGAAAATATAGGTACTTGACAGATACCCCTGATTGTACCTAGAGTTCTAATTGCCCAGTACCTTAGCCTTCATTCATTTGTCTTTGAACTTAGTCCCATTTTATACCTAAGAACCTTATTCTAGACACCTGCTTGAGACACAGAGCAACATATCCTCCAGTGCATCCTTCCCTGTCCTTCCTATAGAGTTTATATCCCAGATATGACTGTATCCCACTGGATCACTCCATTCCACTAAGATTTCCACAATGGCCACATCATCTAGATTCTCTTTTTAAAAAGGCATTTCAACTCTTCCATCTTGGCTTGGAGGTTTCTAGACATTCTGTAGTTGTTGTTGGGAGAAATAAATGGTTTTAATTGAAATTGGATGAAAACTAATCAAGAGAAACATGATCTAATTATTGTTAGTGTAAGTACGTTCAATATCTTAGAGACTGCAAAGCAACCTTTTTCTTTACTTTTATAGAAGTGCAAAGTTATGCAGTGAGGTAATGATTTGCGCAACGCAGCCCAGGTAGTCTGTGGTCATATTGGAATATGAATCTCTTTCTCTTACTCAAGTCTATACATCTAGTAATTAGATCACTGATTTTTGATGCATTGGATTTGTGCAATTACTTTTTAAAACACAACATTTCAGTATTCTCTTCTTGTTTTTTTTTTAAACTGCCTGCTGCTCATTCCAAAGCAAGCTATGTTTCTCTTTCTGGCACACATAGCTATATTACTATAACATAATGTGAAATGTAGGTTTTCATATTGAAAAATCCATAGGAACATTTTTTCATTCAAAGATAATAAATGATACCCTCTATAATGAGGCAAAGCTCCAAAAAATCATGCCTTGTTCTGCATTGGGCTTTTAAGTGAGACATCCAGGTGAAAAGGATTGACTTACTTTGTACATAATAAAGTAAGCATGAAATTCTATGGCTGAAAATGAACAGGAGCCCAATTCTTGTTTTGACAAACTTCTTTTTGTTATGGTGACATTGTATTTATTTATTTAAAACATTGCATACTTCTTTCCATAGGGTTTATTAAAATAGTATAATAAAATTAAAATGAAACAGCAACTAAAATAGTCAACAAGCTAGGGCACAGTTATGAGGATAAAATGGAGAGAAGGAAGACTGTGTAAGCTGCCTTGGGTTTCTTATGAGAGAGAAAAGGATAGGATATCAATGTAATAAACAACCCAATAATAACACTAAGTAGTCAAATTAAACTCCTTCAAGGCAGTTAAAGGATCACTGCCTTGTCATGGCGAAGGGGCTTGCGTAGCTCAATGAAGCTATGAGCTATGCCGTGCAGGGCCACCCAAGACGGACAGGTCATAGCAATTTGACTTCACCCTCTTCTGGGAGTAGAACCATCTCATGCACTTACTTGTCTTAGAGAGGTTTCCAAAGCCATCCAAAAGAGATTTCAGGGTTTCTTCAAACCTATCAGAGGAAGACTGCAACTGCAAAATAAATAAGCAGTATTGCTCAGATATTAATAAGTATTCATTTCCATTATATTGCTTTCAATGTATTCAGTGTTTTCAACTGAATCAAAAAGCATTCAAACAGAAGGTTCAATTATATTTTATTATACTGCATGACAAAAGAAAAATACTCTATTAACTAGAAACTAGGGGAAATGCACTGCAACATTCCCACCCCCATATCCAATGTATAATGTGGACCCACTTACCCTTTGAAGACTCTCTTTGGTGTTCAAAATAAAAGTGTTTAAAACCTCACTGAAAGGGAAATACATAGGAAATGTGAAATTTATATGCAAATTAATCCAATGCAAATTACAGGGGGGTGAGCCAGTATAATCTCATGAGACAGCATGCATTACATAGCAGAATGTAGATTTTAAAAGCCTTAATTCCTCATTAAAGTATTTATCTCCAGGGTACTTTCACTTCTATAGCCAAATAAATTCCATTAGTAAAAATCTCCAATGGATTTGCCTTTCTGAAATGCTGACAGGTGGCTACTGATAAATCAAAGGTGTTAGTAACTGTAGGAATACATGTTTCATCAAGCCAGTTTTACTGGCTAAGATCTGGTGATAGGTGATAGTAACTTTGTATAAGTGGCAATTTTGAAATGTAAGCCTGTAAACAAAAACAAAGGAATGAATAATTAATGAAATACAAAGGAAGCAGAACTGGGAAATGTGCTTGGGAGCTCATCCCAGGTAAGAATATAATAAAGAAGATGGTAATAGACTGGGAATTGCAGATTGGAGACTTCCCTTCGGTGAATGAAGCAACCCATATTTTTGGTGATACTGTGTTAGAAACATTTCTGGAGGAAGGCTTGAAATAAATTATTTGTAAGGTTGTATTATACAATGAATGGTACACTGAGAAATTCAATCACTCATTCATTATTACTACATATTTCAAGATATGTCTAAACACAGTTTCTC
Source organism: Varanus komodoensis (assembly GCF_004798865.1). Taxonomy (NCBI): domain Eukaryota; kingdom Metazoa; phylum Chordata; class Lepidosauria; order Squamata; family Varanidae; genus Varanus; species Varanus komodoensis. The sequence continues at coordinate 18,929,164 of NW_025336347.1, read as the reverse complement.
ATACACAACCTTTTCAGGCCATAGGCCACATGTGATTCCAGCTCAACAGATGGGGTCAGCACACACTTCACATGCAAACACAAACATACATACACACATGTGGATGCACCAGTGATCTTGTTATAGATTGCTCTTTCCTTGCTAGCATCAGTAAGAAGATAGTTATATATATGAGGCTCTCTGGGTGAGGGAGTAGAGAGAATAGGCAGAGGGAAACTTGTGCTCAGTGGTCAGGGAATTTGACAGGAGTGGAGGTGAGGCAGTCAGGGAACCCCTGTTAGCTTCAGTAAAAGCCTTAGTGGTCTCCAGGTTTTGACAGGAAGCTGCACAGCATCAAATGCTTTTGACTGTGATTCAGTATATATGTAGACTAAGTATATGGGGTACAGTACTGTTCTCCAAAGCTGATCCATCTGTCAAAAACAGGAAAGACACTGCTATCCCTGTACACTATATGCAGACTTTGAATATATGGAAAATGGCCCAGGCTACAATCCTATGCATGTTTAACTAGAAAAACGGTCTGAACATCCAGCATTCCTCACCCAGTCAGGTCAGCTGATGAACCTGTCTAAGCATGCATAAGACTGCATCTTAGCATGATTAAATTATAAAGTCATTCAGTGAATTTGTCCTGTATCAGACAAAAGCACATCTGGCAGAATATTGACCTATCCATTGTTCTATCCAGCCAAGTATGAAATAATCAACTTCTCCCTTGCATGTTGTGGCAAAATGTACTAGTCAAGAGAGGCAGGCTACAAGCTACATAAACATACTCTTTAAACTTCTATTGGAGCTTCTAGGTGACACTTTTATTGTATCATCACTCTACCTCATTGATGGAATTTTACAGGGGGTCCAGATATTGCCACTTTGAACCCTCCCATTTTTCCTACCACTTCTTTTTCTTAATACAGAAAATCCATTATGAAGAAAAAGAGTAGCAATGTAGAGTTTTTTAACTGACAGCAATAAGCACCCTGGGATGGACTTGGAAGTCACTGGCAGTCATATATGCATGCAGCGTAGGGGACTGAAAAGCTGATTCAGAAGTTACTAAAAGCCTTTTTCATAAAACAATACCACAAGTAAGCCCAATGACTTGGTTCACATGATATGTTAGTCCACCATTGTTTAAATTACCCATGGAGGTGTTGCATCATGTTGGGTCCCTATGGGCACTCCACTTGCCATGGTTTGTCATGTTGTGCAAACCTAGGCAACAGTGGCTGCTTAAGGGTTAGATAAACCTAAAACAAGTCATGGGCTATTTGTGAACCTCAAACAACTCCTACTGCTTGAATTCACATGACTCAGTAAACCATTACAACCTGAGCACATGTTCGTCCAACCAAAAGTGGTGGGTACAGCTGTCCAGCATGTTGCAATGCTTCCTGCAGGTAAATTAAGTCACAGTGGGTTGTCATGTCATAATAAACAGCATGTGATTTGCCTTACAAGTGACTTTCAGTGATAATAACATCATATCTTATCTGCATATGGCAGACTGAAACAACAACCTTGCTGGTGGCAGGGAGGCTGTGCTGCTCTTCACTGCCATTTTTTAAAATAATGTTTGGCTTTTATGCATTCTCTCTCAGGAACTGGTTGTAAGCTGGTGGTTTAAAAGATCATCCTGCTCTCCATTTTTATCCTCACAACAACCTTGTGAGGTAGGTTAGGTTGAGAGTCAGTGACTGGCCCAAAGTCACTCAGTAAGTTTCTTGGCCAAGTGGGAGCTAGAATCCATATCTCTCAAGTCTCAGTCCAAATCTCTAATCAATATATCATAGGAGAAATATACTATGTTATGAATGAAATGGCATGAACACTGAAATAAAAGAGATGAACTTATGTCACCTTTTATACATAAACATTACAAAGAAAAAGAAGTTTCAGCTGTGATTAATCCAATTGTAAAATTTTCAAAAAGTATCTAATGACCTATGATTATGTAAACTCATATTATTTATTATTTATTTTTTTATTTATTTAAAAATTTTCTATACCATCTTATATTTTCAAAAAAAATCTCAAGACAGTGTACAAAAGAATTAAAAACATTAGAACTAGGCAACAGTACTGGGTTTAAGATACAATAAATTGTATCTTAAAACCATCATTTAAAAAGCCAGATAAATAAAAAGGTTTTGGCCTGAGGCGAAGAAGTGTGGAGAACCAAGGCTGGCGTGGCCACCAAGGAGTTATCAGCAGTCCTGTGGCCCCATCGTGAATTATCTTTGATATTACTCTCATGATGAGGGGAATCGGGGGGAAAGCGTAAAAGATCATATCGTTCCAAGGGATCATAAAGGCATCCCCAGATGACCCCTGTCCGATTCCCGCTCTCGAGCAAAAAGTCTCACACACCTTGTTTTGTTGGGTGGCGAATAGGTCTATATCTGGGAGACCCCATCACTGGAACAGCCTGTTGCATGTCTGGCAGTCCAGCTCCCATTTGTGCGACTTGGACATGTGCCTGCTCAAGAGATCTGCTTCCACATTGTCCGTACCCGCTAGATGCACTGCTATCGGGGTGATGTCTCTCAGGATGCACCACTCCCAGATTTGCATCGATAGTCGGGCTAACTTCGGAGACTTTGTCCTCCCTTGCTTGTTCAAGTAAAAGACAGTGGCCGTGTTGTCCAAGGTTATTTGGACAACTCGATGGCAAAGCACGTCCTCGAATGATTGTAGTGCTTTGAATACTGCAAGAAGTTCCAGGAAGTTGATGTGATTCCTGGACTCCTGTCAGTTCCATATGCCCTGCGTGCGTAGGCCAGAGCACAGGGCTCCCCATCCCAGCAGAGACGCATTGGTACCAAGAGTCACCGTAGGGTACCGAGGTCGGAATGGAACTCTGATGTTTAGGTTTTCTGATGCCATCCACCATAGTAGAGATTGTAGGACGGAGGACGGGAGTCAAATCAGCTTCGTAGGTGGATCCCTCTGTGGCCGGAACACTCCATTGAAGAACAGTTGAAGGGGGCGAAGCCGGAGTTTGGCATATGGAACTACAGCGATGAATGCTGTCATGTGTCCCAAAATCTCTGAACAGATCATGCAGAAACAGTTCCGTCTCTTCGAATTCGGCGGATGTGTCGAGCGATAGTGCACAGTCTGTCTTGAGGGAGGAAGGCCTTCGCCACCGTAGAATCCAGCCGGGCTCCAATAAAGTTGATCGTCTGTGTAGGGACAAGAGAAGATTTATCACGATTAATGCAGAGTCCAAGGTCCTGCAATAAGTCACAAGCCATATTTACAGAGGAGCAAAGTCCTTCTCTAGTCCGGGAAACCAACAGCCAGTCATCGAGGTAAGGGTATATCTGAATTCCATGTAGTCAAAGGTATGCGCAGACGGGGGCCATACACTTCGTGAAAACCCTCGGTGCGGTGGCCAGTCCAAATGGCAGCACTTTGAATTCATAGATTTCAGAAGCTACAGCAAAACGGAGGAAACGCCTATGACGTGGATGGATCGAAATATGAAAATAGGCATCCCTCAAGTCCAGTGAGGCAAACCAATCCTCTCTCCCCAGCAATGGCAGGATATTTTGAAGTGTGGTCATCCGAAACTTCTTTGGTGTTATAAATTTATTGAGAGCTCTCAGGTCCAATATCGGTCGAAGACCTCCGTATCATTTTGAAACCATAAAATATCTAGAATAGAATCCATGGAGTCCATGGATAAAGACATGTGACGAATGGCTCCTTTAGACAGGAGTTGGTGAACCTCATCTAATAATACCGGCGAGCATGGAGTAAACCAGATAGGACTCGATGATGGAACGATGTCGAATTCAATTCTATATCTGTGCTGGATGATGGATAACACCCACCCATCAGATGTAATGGACTCCCAAATGGGGAGTCGGCTTTTCAGCCAGTCCCCAAATGAGAGGGGGGAGGGTGGGGTTGGAAGGAGAGGAAAGGTTCGCCCGCCCCATCAGCGCTGGTGTTTGTCTCCGTCAAAGTGGCGTCAGCTTTGCTGGAATTGTTGGGGCGGTTGTTTGCGGCATTGTTGACGATGCTGTGGCTGTTGGCGGGGTGGGTATTGCTGTCTGTATTGTGGATGGGTCCACAACCACTTACGTCGAGGAAGAGGTTGCATTCCATACGCCGGGCCGTCATCCTCGACTCGTGGATCTTCTTCAACTTTGCATTGAAGAGGCCGGATCCATCAAAGGGCATCTCCTCAATCCTTCTCTTCATCTCTTCCGGAAAGTTGCAGTTACGCAACCAGGCATGTCTCTGGAGAGAGATGGCGCCAACGAGAGCCCTCGAGTCCGTATCCATGTGGTGCCTAGCTGTGGATAGCTGTTGCACCGCAACCTGCATTGCCTCCTTTATGAACACCCGGGCCAAGTCGCCTTGATTATCTGGGAGGGTGGCGATGATGTTGTCCAGGTGTTGCATTATAAAATATTGATAACGCGCCAGGGTCGCCTCATAATTCGAGATTCTTAGGCCGAGTCCCAAAGTCGCATAGACCTGGCGCGCGAGGGAGTCGATTTTCCTTCCCTCTTTGTCATGGGGCGCTGTGTGACCCCGTGCCTCCCAGCCTTGAGAAGATTCTACCACCACCAAATTTGGTTTGGGGTGGCAGAGGAGGAACGGAATGTTCCCCTTACAAACTCTATACATCGCCTTATATCTTCTCGAGGTCGGCTGAGGCTGAGCCGGGAGGTCCCACGGTTGGGTCATCGCTTGTCGGAGAGTGGTAATAAATGGTAAAGCAATGGAGGTCGATTGTTCCCCCCGCACTACATCGTAGAAGCGATCGGTGCTGGGGCCAGGTTGTTGATTACCCTCGATCTCCGATGACTTCACCAGCCTGGACATCAGTTCAGCAAACGTGATGTGCGGCTCTTCCGGTGATGCTGGGCCTTGTGAAGTGACTGCAGCATCGGTCGAATCGACCTCGGACTCGTCCGAGTCCACCCAATATGGAGGCGGGATGCTAGAGGAAGAGTCTCCTGGTGACTGTGATCTACCGCTCTCCCAAGACAGTGCACGCCCGGCGCCCCCCAAAGCTGTAGAATGAGGTCGATCCCGATGTTCTGGTGGGGGGGATCAGCCTCTAGCAGCCGGGTAGTATCCAACAGATGGATAGTCGGGCCATCTCGGTGCGAAAGAGTACTGGGAATGGTACCAGTCGTCAGAACGAGCTTCAGAAGACCGGCTCCTCCAGCTTCTTGGCAGGGATAACCTGGTTCCAGGATCAAGCCCAACAGAGGCGGCATAGGTGTTGGGGACCGAGCTCTCGGCGGAGGGTCTTGAATCTCGCCATCATAGATTGAACCACAAGGTGGATCCTGGTGTAGTTCCGATCCCATACGGCATGGAGAGGCTGGAGGAGTAACTCTCATCGCCGCCTGAATGGTCGGACCCAAAGGCGTCGGTACCGCTGTGTTTCCTCTTTTCCCGCTGTTTCTTGGGTGGGGAAACAGGCTGCTCTCCCATGGTGGAAGCACCCTCGCCCGACGGGTGCAAGGGCGGAGCAGCAGAGGAAGGGGCCGGACGTTGTGGCGCTGGAGTTGGATGGCGGTCGGGTGGGGCTGAGGTTGTAGCAGGCTTAACCGCCAGCCAGTCTGATTGTAGGATGGCCTGATCCCACAGGAGCTTACGTAAACGGTTCTCCCTGTTCTTCCTGGCCTGTTTAGAGAAGGCCAGACAATGGCCGCACTTGTCCGTCCTGTGGCCCTCCCCTAAACAGAGGAGGCACAGGTCGTGTGGGTCCGCAGTGGGCATTTTAGAGCCACACTCTCCACACTTGTGGAACGCTGCTTGTTGAGCCATCGCTGAAAAAGGAAGAAAAAGAGGATAGTATAGCGGGAATAGTTAATATTTGTGTGTGTGTGTGTGTGTGTGTGTGTGTGTGTGTTTATAGGAACGAGAAACGCGAGGAACGAGAAAAAATGAAGAGAGTAACTGGAACAGTAAGGTTAAGGTAAGGTGGGAATACTAACTTGGAAAAAAGAGAAAGAGTTTGAAACAAGAGAGTATGAGGAACGATCTAAGTGAGAGCGAAGTGGCATGAGGCACAACGAACGGTGGTTGCAAAGTCTGGAAAATGGTGGATGCTCTGCTCCATATATACTGCTGGAGAGGGGGAGCGGAGTTTTCCCGCCAAACCGTTAGCTATCAATCTTCTGGCCAAGGGCACTGCGCAGGCGCAGAACCCATATGTGTGATGTACAGAGGCCACAACAAAGAAAGTTCTCTGCTTCTTCTGTATTTTGTTTTCTTCTTTCACTTTTTTTAGGAATCATTTTCAAACCATTGCTTTCTGCCAGTAGTATAGTATAATCTGCATATCTGAAAATGATGTTTTCACTCCTTCCTCTGATCGTAATCCAGCTTTCCTTATAATATGCTCTGTGTACAGATTAACCAGATAGGGAGATCAAATACAGAGTTGTCTGATGCCTTTGCCTACAGGAAATCTTCTGTGCCTGTCCTCACAGTAGCTTCTTGTCCAGGATACTGGTTACACATCAGGACAATAAAATGCTGAGCCCCCCCCCTCCTCATTTCTTCCAGGACCTATAGCTTCTCATGATCAACAGTCAAAGGCTTTGCTGTAGTATATAAAACACAGACAAATCTTCTGAAATTCTTTGGTGTGCTCCAGTAGCAAGTGTAGATTTTGTTTGCCAACTGGGTGACTTTGGGCCAGTCACAGACTCTCAGCCCAACCTACCTCACAGGGTTGTTGTTGTGGGGATAAGATGGAGGGGGAGAGATGATGTAAGCTGCCTTGAGCCCTTTGTAGGAAAAAGGCAGGCTATAAATCGCTATATATATATATATATATATATATATATATATATATATATATATTTGCATTAAGACCTTGAGTGCCTCTTCCTTTTTGGAATCCAACTTGAACATTAGGCATTTCTTGCTCCATATAGTGTAGCATTCTTTGCTGCCATACTTTGAGCATTACTTTGCTTGTGTAGGTAATTGGTGCAATGACCCTACAATTGCTACACTCTTTTGCATCTCTTTCTTGGAGATTGGAATGCATATTGAATGTTTCCAGTCTGTGAGCCATGTTTTGTTTTCTATATTTGCTGGCATATTCTCGGTAGGATTTGGACACATTCAGTCTCTGCTGTTTAGAATAGTTCTGTTGGTACCCTATCTACTCCAGATGCTTTATTCCTTCCAATTGCTTTCAGAGCAGCTTCCATTTCACTTTCTGATATTTCAGGCTCTTCCACATAGGATTCTTTTTCAAAGGAGTCACTCATTCTTTCATCTGCATAGATTTTATGTATAAAAGAACCTGTATAGCACAGGTTTTAGACTGTTCACAAGTTTTAGACTACTCCTCAACAAGAGCAACTGAGAAATGCAAAAATCAGCCCCAAACCCATCATATTTAGTATACCCTGCCAAAGGGCCATTATTCAGTTATTACAACACTGTTCCATGCAGCATGTCAGAAAGAGGTGTGGTCTCACAGAGGTTTCTTTCTGTTCACAAACAGAATTTATGAAGCTGAAAATGTCTGTATTCAGTATAATTAGGTTAGCTATTTACACATTACAGAAAAAGAGGAAATGAATCACAAAAAAGGACAAAAGAAGACATGGGCTTGCATAAAATGCAGATATACTAAGTGATATGTATTGGGTATAATTACTATAAGTTAAATAAAATTCGGTACATCTCACAGTAGTGAGAGAGAATGTGACCAGGTGCTAAAATTTGTTTGGTTACTGCTCTCCTGTATTATGGTTTTTTAATCTTTAAACAGTTGGTGGCAAAGCAGAACATAAACCAAAGTTGGTATAAAGCACTTGGCAGAAGGCCCTTTAAAGTGGAGTTGGACTGAACAGCTCCCTCTGTTATTTAATAAAAATATGGCAGTATGGCATTAATGTAGTTATATTCAGATACCATAGAAGAAAAGGTTCTAAAATTACAATCAGAAGCCAACAGTGAGCAAGTGAAAGTGCAGAACTTTGGAGATAAACTGTTGATTTGTTCACTGGATGTTCACTGATATGATCTGAGCACCAGCTCCACTGAATGATTAGCAGGAACAAAATTATATAAGTTTCATTAGCTGCAATATGATCAGTGGGTACAGTTGGGAAGACAGAGGCAGTGTGGATTTTTCTGAGAGGGGATAAGGAACAAGGCACAGCACCTTGAAGAAAAAGACATAACTGAGGCACCAACCACAGCTGGTAGAGGAAGGTTGCTGAGAAAGACCTCAGGAAGGTTGCTGAGAAAGTCCTGTCAGTGTGGGAGTAAGATCACTCCACTACTCAGTTCCTTATTCACATTGAAATTATTAATAAGGGAAAAATTAAAATTTCTTGTAGAATACATACAATTGTACAGTCCTGTTATTTTCACCAGTAGAAAGAAAACTATTTTAACAGTTCACAGAAGGGTGTTTGCATACTTATCATATTTTTCTTTGATCTTTTTCTTATTCTCTTCAAATTGCTCCAAGACACCTTTGAATCTCCCAGCAGGAAAATTAAGTGAGCCCTTTTCCTTTCCATCTCCTCCAAAGAGTTGTGGCTTAGATTGGTATTTAGCAAAAATACTGGACTCATTCTGTTTTCAGAGAAGGACAAAATATGTTAGTGTTCAACATGCATTAAAGACAAAGACAAAGACAAAAAGACAAATAAAAGTGCACCCAAACAATGGCAACTACGTTTTTATTAGTAAGTGCTCCCTCTTTTAATGTATACTATTTTTTAAAAAAGAACTGATTATTCAGTCACAAGTTAACACACAAGTTAAAATATATACAATTAAATAAGAATGATGCAAGGACCACAGGTTAGCGGGAGAGTTCAAGCTTTATATTGAAAAATTCCAGCTAACTTCACTAATAGCAGGTACACTTGCTTATAAAAAATCAAAACTACAATTCCAACAGAGCATACGCCTAGCTATGTTGCATAATTTTTAAAAAGTCAGGTTGCATACCTGTAACTTTCATTCTTTGAGTGGTTATCTGCATTCACTCAAATGGGTGCTGTGCCTGTGCAGTGTCACATTTGGGAACATTTCTTTAGCTAAGCCTAGAATTTTTGCAGGAGCCCTGCCCCTCTTCCCTGTTATATAAATAGGCGGGCTCCCGCCATTTACTCAGTCCAACTGGAGACTGTCACTTGCACTTTGTCTGGGTCCCTAACTGTCCTATCACTATGTAAATAGTAGGTACACGAGAGAAATATCCACCAGCACCAATGTGGGGCTGGCAGGTAGGTTGTGTGAATGCACAGATGAACACTTGAAGAAGTATGCAACTTGACTTTCTTCATTGTGGTTTCTGTGCATCACACATATGGGTGACTAGCAAGCATACCATTAAAGGAGGTGGAAGGTTTTGTTACAGAAGTATAGATGACAACCCAACCCAACCAAGGGAGCAGTTCTGTCTGGTTCTAACATTAGAGCCAGACAGTAGTGGATGAACATGGATGGTGTTGACCATGTAGCTGCTCTGCGCAGCGCATTGAACAGCAGTCCTGTGTGGAGGCCTGTTGATGTTGATATTGCCCTGGTGAAATGAGTTCTAGGGTTGTCAGGCAAGTCCAAGTTCACTAGCTGGTACGCTAATTTAATGGCCTCTATGATCCAGTGTCCAAGGCACTGGGGACCAGCTGGGTCACTTTTGGAGTGGTCCACATATGATGAACAGGCATTTTGTCTTGTGAACCGACTAGGTTTGGGATCGATAGAAGGCTAGTGTGCAATGAACATCAAGTGTATGCAGGGCCCTTTCAATGTCTGTAGATGGTAATGGGTAAAATACCAGAAGCACTATTTCTTGATTTGCGTGGAATGAGGAAAAAACTTTAGGGAGAAAGGACAGGTGGAGAGACATTGATAACAGGTTGGATCAGGTAGGACTGAATGGACAAGGTATCTGAGGTATTAGTTCAACACTCGTTTAATGGTGAGTGTGCACCAATCTAATGGGGGAGGTCAGCACAGTGGGAGACTGAATTGGTGTGTCATAATTTCCCCTTTGGAGAAGGATTTTGGTACCACCTGTTCAGGTTGGACCCTGCTGCAGTCCGATCGAGCTGGAGTAGTTGGGGGACAGGATGGAGAGGCTAAGGGTGGTAGTGTGGCCAAGGTGGATGAGGTGATCAGAGCAGTTGGATGGATTGGTGAGTTGTGACACTTGGAATGCATAGGACGGTAGTGTTCTGCCCTCTTTATATGTTTAAACTCGTGAGCCTTCTTAGCCCCTTTATAGCCGAAGGTGTAAAAGATTTTTTTCCCTTGTGCTTCTTAGACATATCTGAGGCAGCCAATCATTTTGAAGCAGATGAAGTTAGCTTTGGCTTGCCTGGAGCACTGGCCAATGGGTACTTTTTTCTGTCCCCTTTTGAAGTTGAGGGGCCTTCACCTTAGTCACAGGTAACATCCTTCATGGTGATGAGAACATGCTCCTACATCTCCATTTTAAAGCAACCAGCCTATTTTTGGGGAGCCTGCTTAGTGAAGGCCTGGCAGTGTGAACACTTGTCCACATGATGTTCCTCCTTCAAGCAGAAGAGGCATAAGGAGTGGCCATCAGTTGATGGCATTTTAAATCCGCAGTGCACACACTTATGAAACACTGGTTTTACTGTCATCAGGAGAAAAAAAGAAGTCAGGTTATAAGAATATCGAGGGGAGACATAACAGAAGGGTGGTTTTTTTTTAACGTGAGAAATAGAAGGTGGGGAATGGGGGGTTAAAAATGGAGACAAGTGACTGAGGAAAGGAAAACGGCATGAGAAGATCAACAAGAAGCAGTAAGAACAAGAAATATGAAGTAAAGCTGTGAGGAAAAAATGAGGTAATCACAAGAGCTAGAGAATCTGAGGAACTGTAAATGATGGCTGAAAGTGAACTGGGCTGAGTAAATGGTGGAAGCCTGCATATTTATTTAATGGGAAGGGGGGCAGGGCTCCCACCCAAAGTTCTAGGCTTAGTTAGAGGAATCTTCCCAAATGTGGCACTGCACAGGTGCAGCACCCATATGTGTGATGCACAGAGACCACGACGAAGAACTGAAATCCCCCTGATCAACAGTTTAAAAGGGAAGTTGGACTGAAGAGGGATGAACTATTGTCTGTTCAACCGCACACTACAGCCTTGTGTTTATTTTATCAAAAACTCTAACTTTCTTAACAATATTTTTAATCTCTTTACATTGTTTATTGTATGCCATAATGCCAAAAGTTCTACATGCTTTACAAACAAACAAGACAGAGGTATGGGTTCAAAACGAGCTTATAGTCTTCTATTGAGAGTAGGCATGATGTGTTATGGTGGCTGAATAAACTTGGGCTCAAATCCATGCTCAACCATGAAATTCACCGTGCACGCTTGGGTAAGTCACTATTTCTTACCCTATCTTGTTTCATAGGGTTGTTGTGAGGCAAAAATGTCACATTTAACTCTTGAAAGGAGAAAATCAAATAATAAGTCCTACTTTTAATTTTTAATGCTTCACCAAAGGTTGTATAACTCCAGCAAAGAGGCTTTACTCATCCAACTCACATCCTGAGAATTTTGCTGTGAGCTTTTGCCTTGTCTTTGCTGAATACTAAATTCAAGTGGGGCTGATGCTGACTGTGAGTTCTCTGGACAAAACTGGGAACCAAAAAGAAATTGAGAGTCACTCAGACTATTGCAATCACTAGGAACACTGGTCCAGCTGGATGGTTTATTAGGCCTGAAACAGGAAAGCAGAAATGGGAGACATCTTAAGCAAATGCAATTAATAAAATCATAATTACAAATACACACACACACACACACACATATGAGACAAACCAAAAGTCTTACCTTTTCATGATTCTTGAAATTGCTCAAACCCCATAATATAGTGGTCCCCAAACTTTTTTGGGCTGTTCTTCCCTTTCCTCTTGAGTGACAACCATAGTGTCCTCAAGCCTCTTTTTTGTATTAGGTCTATACAAATACCGCAAGTGTGAAACAACCAATCACTGTCCATCTGGATCTTTCCATTGTCCCCAAGGGGCAGTTTCCAACTTTGGAAATCACTGCCACAATAGAACAGTATTAAATGCTTAGCAATTTTGAGGTTCACTAAAGATCTGATTGTTTAAAGATATAGGATTTACTTCTAAATAACATAAAAAAATAAAACCTATTACATTATTCTCAGGAGACACACACACATATGACCATATAAAACCAGCAACATGCTTGATTGTTCTTTTCCAACAAATGGAAGCTGTCGGTTGAAAATGATATGAGGAAAATGAGCATCTGTATTTAGAGAAGTTGCAACTAGTTGTCACTCATCTTCCGTTACTATTCCATAAGTAAAAATAACAGCAGAATTGGGGAATGGTCACTGAATCCAGCATCCTGATAATCTTAATTTCATTTTTTTTAAATAAAGCTACTATATTTGTAAAAAAAGGGGGGTCATAATTTATAATATATTAGACGAAGCAGGATATTTCAACAAGATTTACAGTGGCCAGGGGATTTCCTTTGAGTAGCAGAGGCAGAATAAATTATAAAAATATAATTTGATTTGCATACAGTGTCAGGAGTAAATCCCAGTAGTGACGATACGGAGGCAAAGTACCAAGCGGTACAGTTTAATTCGTTCTTGCAAGAGTGGGCACCCACCACACAGGTAGTGCGCTGTTTACACATGAAACATTGCTTTTTATTCCCTTTTCCCGGCTCACAGACCCTTCCTCTTTTCCCCCATTGGCTGGGCTACTCAGAAGGTACAATCTTCTCCATCCGCCTACATCATACGACCCCTTGATATGCTCCCCCTCCCGCACATACATCCCATGTTCATGCTAATGAGCCCATTACCTATGAGAGGTACGTCAGTTACTATTCATGCGTCTATTAAGCGTGCGCAGTTCCTTCTAAAAGTGCAACAGGACAGCTTGGCCTTGGAGCCTCTCACTTGATGCCACCTTGTTTCCTAAATCTTGTGGGAGGATGAGAGAGGAAGCACAGGCCTTCCTCCAGGCTTATTACGGCCAGCTGTAAAAGGCAATCAATTTCCTACTCTCTTCCACTGAAGGTGACAGTTTTACCACTGTCTCCCACTCTTACCTTCTCTGGCAATTTTCAGGACTTTGATGTAAGAAACACTATTACTCTTAGTACAACTATTTACATGATTCTATTCTCAGGCCTTTGGCCTTAAGAGACTTCAGTGATCCTGTCCTAGCCCTGCATTTCACCCTTTCTTTGGTTTTCACCTTAACACTTAGAACAGTAACATTTCATTTCTCACAACAGGTTACAGAATCTGAGCTTTCTTGTTGAGAGATTTTTTTAAACCCCACTCATCCCTGCATATAGCCCACAGCCTCATCACATTATTATTATTCACATTTTACAATTTCAGTTTGAGCTAATACCAGCAGTACTATTTATCTTCACAGGGGCAGGAATGAACTAAACTATATAGTTATGTCTTGACCCAATTAACTAGCAGAGCCTAGGCTGATGTAGAACTGTTTTCTCTGCATCTTTTTCAAATTCTTCAGAAATTCTTTAAGGAAAATGGCAGAATGCCTGGGTTCTTAAAGCCATGAAAGCTTGTGTTTGACAATGTCACACATGTCATGCTTCAGGTTTCGGAAGTATGTTATTTCCCTTATATCTGAATCCTTAACTATCCCCTGGATTAGGGAACATTCTGAATTTTGATCTCTGTTATGTGCCAGCTCATTTTTTTTTTTTCTGATAATGCTTTTCTGTTGTAAGCTAAATACTGACATGCTTATTTGATGTCATCAGTCCTAATCCAAAAAATAGTACTTTTTCTTTTTATTTTTGCTATTTATAAGATGCCAGCCCTCTTGGAACAGAAGTACTGACACTGCAGAAAGCATAAGACTGTAGAAATGCAATAAATATGCAAATGTTGTTTGAAATATAATAATATCCAAGCTTGAAATCAGCTGTGTGCCAGATGCAAACAAACTGCTATGCTTTGCAGATATATCTGAAAAGGGATTAGATATCATCTATAGCTATGCACTTTCATCTGCCCTACATTAATAACTAGTGAATGTATCTGGCTTCACACAAATTGGAAGAGACCTTAGCTTTATACAAAAAAACAAAACAAAACCAACCACCTTCAAATAAAATTATATAGCTGCATTGGCCATACTGTGCCCACTCCATAGGAATGAAGCCTAAACTGCTGGCACCTGTAGGCAAAATCACATCCTGAACTGTCTGCCCATTCCATTTCCCTGATGGGGAAGTCTCCCATTGAATGCTTCAAACCATATTAATTGCTAAGAAATGCACTGGTTAGGAAGTCTACTACCTAATGAATGAGGATGATACTCAGCCTTCAAACACATGGCCACATTTAAATTAATTTACATTAATAAGTTTTCAAAACAAAGTAAGACCAAGTGTCCTCTTAGATGTTCGCCCTGTCACTTGCTTCCCAGATTTCTTTGTTCTTTAATTCTTGCCAACTGTTAGTCAAAGGGGCAGAGCAATTCTTAATTTGAATTCATTTCACATATACAAATGAATAATTCCTCTTCCACCCTCATCCATGTTGTCAGCACTGGAACTATAATAATAAAACTTTCATAAGAGACCACCTTAGTTTTGTAAGTTCAGTTTTCTAGGAGTACAAAGCTAAATTGGGAAAGTTCTTGCCCCAAGATACAGTAACTGTCATTAATCTACATGGCTTTAAAAGGAGATTAGACAAATTCAAGGAGTGTAAGGTAACCACTGGTTATAGTTTCTATCAGCAAGTTCACAAGGAATGTTCCTCTGAACACCAGTTGCTAAGAAATAAAAATAGGATTCAAAGATTCATAGAGGGTTACTGTTCTCATGTCCTGCTTGGTGAGATTCTGAGAAAAAACATGGTTGTCCCCAGTGAAAAATAATACTGAACTAGATAGGTGTTTGGTTGAACCAGCAGGTCTCTACTTCTGGATCTTCTAACTAACATGAACAGTAGTTTTAGATAGGCCTCTGTAGGGCCTGATAATGCCCAGCACAGTAGCAGGAGTATGGAAATGTTGCAGTGAGGCAGAGAAGAGCATCTAATCCCTTGCTGTCTTGAAACCCTCCATTACTAGAGAAATAATACCATTTGCTGAGGAATGTGAGCAGGAAGAAGCTTTCATGACCTTTCACCATAATGTGGAAGTCTGTCACCAAGTGCCTATTCAGTTGCCTGTTCAAGTGCTAGCTTCCGATGGTCAACAGTTCTCATTTTTAAAGTTTATTTATTTTTAAAGTAGAACTGGACAGGGCAGCCTTCAAGCGGAGGATATCTTCAGATAAAGGACAATCCTCTAGAAATCCTTCCAATAAAAGACAGTCTATAAACGTTATACAGGGCAGAGTCTTATGGCACAGCAAGCAACATTGTGCTGTTTCCACCTTGTGCAGATTCCTGGCTAGATCTACTGGTCAGATGGTTACATTGTTCCCATGGCAACATGGTTTCTGTGCTCCTCTCTCTTTTCTCCCATTCCCACCATGCATCCCAGCAGCCCCCATGAGTTAAATACCCTTCTGCTCTGTATGGTCCCTATGGACCAAAGTTGGCTTTTTCTCACTAAGGTTTTGAGGCAGGTTTTCCCTCTTACCCCTCCTGAGTGCAAGTACATCTCTGTAACATTTCCTAGCCATTTCAGTCCCCAGAATGTTTTTTAAAAACATTATTTAAATGAAATAGAATGACAGAAAATGTGAGAACTAGACAGGGTTTGTGATCATCTGTAGGGGAAAACATGGTAAGTTATCACCAATTATGACACTTGCTATTTATGATAGCCAGCCTAAAATTGAACTAGATGCTTCTTTAGTCTGATCCATCAAGGATATTCTTATGTTCTAACGTTATTTAAGTTTTACAACATGCCTACAAACTATGTGTTATCCTGAGAACAGAGCACCACAGATCCATAGATCATTTTTAAAGGAACATGGCAGGTTCAGCCATTCTCTTTCATTGAGATTTTGATCCAGGGACAATAGAAAAGCTAAGACAGGCTTTAACTTTGAAGTCTAGGTATGGAGGAAGGTGAAGAAAGTAAGCTGCCTCAGTGGGGGACTTTCCCATTCCCAGCTCCACCCTAGCGCTATTTGCAGCTTGGACACTAGCATCAGACCTCATCTAGAATCCTGCATCCAGTTCTGGGCACCAAAATTTTAAAAGGATGCAGAACTGGAAAGGGCTCAGGGGAGAACTGGGGAAGAGAAGACTGAGGGAAGACATGATACCCCTCTATAAGTACCTCAAAGGCTATCACTAAGAGGAACATCAAGATCTTTTCTTGTTTGTACCAGAGTGTATACAGAATAATCAACTCAAGTTGCGACAATCCAGATTGAGGCTAGATACCAGGAAAGGTTTCCTAACTGTCAGAGAGGTCATGGGCTCACCCACACTAAGGCCATTCAAAAAGAAACTGGACCATCATTTCAGTGGGCAGGTGTAAACTGGTGTCCTGCAACAGCCTCTTCCAACTCTGCTATTCTATGATTCAGTGATTCTATGATCTCTGCTAGAAGTTTCAATTTTTCCATCATCTATCACAGGCAATGACTTTTACTCAGTCCTGAAATGGAATATATACAATGAATGACTGCAGTTTATTGAAACAATCCAGAAGTGCCAAGCCACCTGCTACAGCCTACTAAAAAAGTGGTCATCAGCACACCAACATACCAAAAACAAGTGAGCTGGCATGAAGTCAATACAGTATGCACCCATTATCTAGGCCTTTTATTAGTACACTAAAGACCCTCAGTGTTAGCAGATTTTCCTTAAAAAACCTGCATGGCTGGAATAGAAAAGCGCACTTGACATTCTTAGTGAATCTAATCTTGATCTACCTTCTACAATCTGGCATCATTCAGATGTGTTCAACTACCAGTTGCAGAGAGCTATAGGTGATGGGCCTTATAATCCAATACACATGGAGTACAACAAGTTAGGGAATTCTGTCCTAAATTATATCTTCAGAAATGATGAGCTCCCTCACTGTGACATCATCTTCTTTGTTGGCCTCCTGTGAGTTTTCCTATCTTACTGTACTATTCATCAACTGGGAGACAACATTACTGACACAACAGATGCAGATATAAATCTAGTAAGTTTAACTCCTGAGTCTTGTACAAACAAAAGAAAACAAAACAAAACAAAAAAAATGAAAAACTCCCAGATGATAACACAATTAAACAGCATGTCTTTATTGAAAGGATAAATCATGCCAGAAAAAAATTAATCATACTATTATCCATGTTAACCTTGTTCTCACCTTCTACTATACGAACTTCTATTACTTCACTTGCCTGGGGTAAGTATATTTTCTTAATCAGCACTGTTATTAACTTCTTGTCTTAATGTTTTTCCTCATCCACCATCACAGCAAGTCATAGTGGCAAAGGATTTAGTGGCTGCATTGAAGATTTGCATGATAGTTTCAACAATTTAGATGGCATATGCTCAATGAGCAAAAATCTTCATTTAGCTGCATTAGAGTTTGTTTGTTTGTTTGTTTGTTTTAACAAGTTTTTATATTCCATCTTCAAAGCCAAACTAGCTCTCATAAAGTTTTACAACATTTTAAATAATACAATATAATGGCAAAATAGTAAAGCAATGATAATACATTTCAATATATTTCCACAGTTCAGCACCTGAATCAACCAACAAGAACAAGAAATAAATAAAAAAAAAACATAAACACAGGCAACTAAGTAAGAAAATAAACAGCAACCCAGCAAAGTATATAACAACAAGAATAATAATTTAAAAATGCATCACTTAACAATCAATAGCTAACTATTAAACAATTAACAATTACTATTTGTAAAACTACTTTGGTTCTCCTTCTAACACTTTCCCTCCTATTTATAAATTACAGTGGTACCTCGGCTCATGAACACCTAAGTTTACGACCAAACAGGTAGTGAACAGAAATTTCATAAAAATTTTGCTGCAGGTAATGAACTCTGCATCGGGTGACGATCACAAGCATGCCCACCTTCCCTGCATGGGTGCAATCGCGGTCGTGCTGTGGTGGTGGTGGTGGGGATAGCCGCATTCATGCTGGTGGGGGAGATGGCCGCGATTGCCACTGTGTTCCCTGCCTGAGCATGCCCGCGCCTGCCTCCCTCCCAGTGTACCCGCCTCCCCACAACACACCTGCACCCACCTCCCTCCACACACCCGCACCTGCCTCCACCCTTGCGCGCCTGCGATCGCACCCATCTTCCCCTACTCCCTCACACAATTGCTGGGGGGCGGGGGGAGATGGCTGCGATCTTTGTTGTTCTTTGTCATTTTGCTTCAAATTTTTGTGAGTGAAAAAAATAGTTGCAGAACAGATTAACTTTATTTACATTGACCCTTATGGGAAAATTTGACTTGGCTCACAACTAATTTGGGTCATGACTAGAGTCCTGGAATGGATTAAGTTCGTGAGCGAAGGTACCACTGTATTGTGTCCATGCTTTCTATGGATGTTGAAAACAGGAAAAAACATTATTTTGTTACGGCCTGAATACAGAAGCTACCCTTCTCTAACTTCTAATAAAAAACTCATACTCCAGTGTGTAAGTGCAGTAAAGTATGCTACACAGTTGCATAATAAGTAAATAATATTCTGAGTATCGTGATTCATTTCAGCTGTGTCTTCCTCAATACTAGAGAGGGCTTTTCATGTAATAAGCTATAAAGTGTAACCAGCACAAGGGAAATCAGAGATAAAATGCTTAAAAAGCCTCCAATAATTTGATCTGGCAGTCAAACTGTATCTTATGTGCATTCCAATATTCCCCTTCTGGTAAAATTGAAATATACTATCAGATCTGTGTTCTTGTAACCTGATATAAGGTCAGACATTTTTGGGAAGATTTGCATATAATTGCAAATTATATGCCACTTTGAATTCAGGGAATGTATTTACACATCACTATAACTGCTAGTCCTATCAACCCAATAAATGCAGTCATGCTTCTAGTAGTGGCTCCTTTTTCACACAAGGTCTTGGGCTATGACCTCCATTATCATGTTTGTAAATGCAAACATGCATCCTTTGTTTGTAAATTCTCAAATAGGCTAATGAACATTTTAAAAATCTAAATTCAATGGGTCAGCATCTACTTCTTACACTAAAAGCAAGGACAGTACGCCATCCTGATAACTGAAAGCTAATTTGCACATTATGAAATGGCTCTGACATGCACAAATAGTTGCTCTGAGCAGTGGGCTCCTAGAGAACTATGTTCATAAAAGGCACAGCAAGAGCATCCCTGAGCCTCATTCCCAACATGCCACAGATATGCGCTATCCCTCCACTATCCCTCCACATTATCCCTCTATGGCAAACACCTACATGGAACCTCCAAATATAATAGCAGCAAACTTTAAATACCAGGGGCAGGAGACAAGAGATAGGGGCTGCATCCATGCCCTGCTTGTAACCTTCCTAAGATATCTAGCTGGTTTTTGTAAGAAACAGGATGCTGGATTAGACAGACCTGTTCTGACATTCTTATTTTTTTCTGCCATTTCATTGCTCACATGGGTGAACCACTCAAGTGAGCAGTTACTTGCTCATATTTGAGCCAATCTGTATGTGTGTATTTTCTCAAAGTCTCTTTTGAGAAACCACAGTCAAACCATGGTTTGGATAACAGAATGTACTGCAGATGCATTGCCCTTTGCATGTGTTAATTCCCTTAACTATCATCATGATAATCACTTGTGAGTTGCAAATTGAACAAACTATATAGTTGGCCTCCAAATCAGAATCAGACATCAAGATCTGAATTATATTACACTGATGATGATAAGTTATAATACAGCAATGATACATAAATAGCATCAATTAGAAACTTACCCCATTTTTGTGGGAGTGCTAAACATATCTTTGATGCTTGATAAATTCATATTCATTTCTCAGGCTTGTCTGTTAAAAGATAAAGAGAAATGTTTGTAGTGTGATATATTTTCTCATGTGTTTGTTAATATGGACATTAATTTCAACAGACATTTCTCCCAACTGCCATAAAAAATGGGCTGTAGCTGCCTTCTGAGGGTTGAAGGGTAATCACAGTGGTTTCAAAGTGGACAAAATTCCAAAACTATGTTTTGTACCCGGTGCAAATTTATGCAGTACTGAGGGATGGGTGTTTGGACTGCTATTGCAGAGAAATGGAATATATAACCCTCAAATGTTGCTCTGACCTGGATCTGTTAAAACAAGCCTTGGCAGGCTTCCAGATGCAGTTTTTATCATTTATTTTAAAATGTTATTTACTGGATTTCTATCTTGTCCCCTTAGCCAGAATGGTTCTCAGGGTGGGTTACAATCATTTTCTTTCCTTCTTTCCTTCTTTCCTTCTTTCTTTCTTTCTTTCTTTCTTTCTTTCTTTCTTTCTTTCTTTCTTTCTTTTTCGATTTATATCCTGCCTTTTTCCTGCAAAGGGCTCAAGGCAGCTTACATCTCCTCCTCTATCTTATCCCCACAGCAACAACCCTGTGAGGTAGAGGTTGGGCTGAGAGTCTGTGACTGGCCCAAAGTCACCCAGTTGGCTCCATGGCTGAGCGGGGACTAGAACCCAGATCGCCTGAGTCCCATGCTCTTGACCACTACGCCACACTGGCTCTCAGTCATGCCATTGTTCTTCCTCATTCATGGTATTATACAGAGGTCCAGATACTGACATCCTCCACTTGCAGTCCTCTCACCAATCTTTTCTTTACCATAGAAAACCACATGAATACATGCACATTTCTCATTTGTAGCTGTAGCAGCCCTCCATCCAGAAGCACCTTCACTGTGTCAGTGCTGTCTGGATCTCTCATAAAGTCCATGGACTGTGGTGCTATAAAACATCTATTTGGAACCATCCAGTGGCTTGTCTGAAGATACCAAGTTGCTCCCAACCAAAATTAACTTTCTGCCATACAGCAGAAGTTGAGGAGTAGGCTATTAATACATCTCCAATTGCCCAATTTCATAGGCCATGTCAAATGCATAATGTACAGCTGATCCTACTTTTTAATGTCTGTGTAAGTATGCAGGTCCATGGGAAAACCATGCATGGGTAAAGAAAAATAAAACTTCCTACCAAGGTGATTTCTCCCCCATCCTAAATTCATCTCCTCCCCAACACAGAAACTAAGAAAGAAAAAAGTCCATTAGCATCAGATCATGGTCCCAAATGTTAAGCATTTTTTTAAAGTTAGGCTCAGGTACATGCTACATATTTATGAGCATATGTAATGTAATACATTATTATTATTATTATTATTATTATTATTATTATTATTATTATTACATTTCTATGCCGCCCCTTGCCGAAGCCTCGGGGCGGCTTACAACTTATAATTACATTATATGTAATGTAATGTATTACATTCTCGTAATACAGAATGTAGTTTAGCTCTTTGTCTTTTGCTCATCCTTCCCAGTTTGACTGTCCCAGAAGGCTTAAAGAACAAACCAGCCAAAAGCTACTCAATAATTTTGTTTCTTTTAAACAAGACAGACAATCCTCTACAAAGTTAGTTTTGATGCAGAGTAAGTTTTGATGCACAGTCCTATTCTTACCTTTTCATTGAATGGAGGTGATATGTAGTTCACCATTGCAAGCACAGAAGTGGTACACAGCCTTTACGGAGCTAAAAGATAAAATTAAAAAGCAAATGGTTAGTAAAATGGCTCTGTATGATACAATGCAACCTTCTCCAACTTGGTGCTCTCGCTGTTGCACTATAACTCTCATCATTCTGAGCACAGTATGTGTAAAGGATGTGAGTTGCAGTCTGCCACATCTTTAGCATACCTGGATGAGGAAGGCTTGAACATGGAGATACACTGGTATCTTTCACTCCTTTGGTAATGTTATTAAAGGGCTATGTGAACTTTTCCTATTGGAAAATAGGGCTTCCTCATATGATTTTTATGACAGAAAGGCATATGTTGCAGTAAGGCAGGAGTACAGAGGGTTATACACACACACTATCCAATAACAGCCTTTAAGACTCTCTTCTGGGACCCAATATCTTCTCCTTCCATATGAGCCCTTTAAGGCTCTGCTCCGGGAACCCTCCCTGAAAGAAGTAAAGATGGTCTCTAACCAGGGGAGGGCCTTTTCTGTGGTGGCACACAGACTATGGAATGCATTCCCTAGAGAGATGCATCTGCTGCTGACTTTATACTCTTATCGGCGCCAGGTGAAAACCCTTTTATTTGCCCACCATTTTAAGAATTAGGAATTTTAATCTGGTTTTAACTATCTACAGTCACATTTTGTTTTTGATCTTGATTCGGTTTTGATTTTGTTTTCACTGGTGATATGTTATTGTGTTTTATGTATATTCTTAATTATTGTTAATTGTTGCTTTTGATTATGGATTGTTTGTTTTGATTTCTGTAAGCTGTTCTGAGGCGCTTTGCATATAAGGCGAGGTATAAATATTTTAAATAAATATTTTTCTTACAAAGTTTATCCCAGGTAACATTTAGCAAACTAACATGTCTCTCCCTAGCCCTCTTTACATGGCTGGTGTGTGTGTGTTTGTTTGTTTGTTAGATGGGCTTTCTGCCCTGGGACCTTGTGCTAAAGAATCTATCTTCCCACAGTGTGAACAGTTACAGTTAAGTAGTCTGTCTTTCAGATTGAGGGAAATGTTCTCCTTTCCAGTTGCCACCTTTTGTTTGTTTAGCAGGACTCATAAAACTTGATACATACTACAAAATGTGTAAGTAGAGCTTCTCCATCCCAACATATGTGAAATGCCTCACACGTTAAATTTCTGCTTGAGAGACTGTTAAAAGCATAGGGCCCCCTGACAACCAACCTTGTGACACTCCTGAAAAAAGACAGCTCTTTCAGAGAAGTACACATTTTGGTGTGTTATAGCAAAAGGATGGTCTGTGTTGCCCAAGGTATGGTCTGAAGCCCTATAAGGCATTTACCATGTTGAAGCTAAGCAGATATGGGGCTGGTTTGAGTCTAGGAACCACATGTAACCACCTTGAGTTTCACAACAGGAGAAAGGTGGGATATAAATATAATAAATAAAATAACAAAGCGTTTTGTGGTACAGATTTACTGTGACCTAAGCTGTAGTCTTTTTCTCTGTACAAGAGTATGTGTGAGTACTTTCCCATTAAAGGATAAGGACATTATTATATTGCATTATACCACACCTTTTTGTTTCTTGTGGGGCACCCAAGGCAGTCTGCATAGTCCTCAACTCCATTTTCTCCTCACAACAGCCCTGTGAAGTAGGCTAGGCTGAGAGTGTGACTAGCCCAAAGTCACTCAGTGAACTCCATGATGCATGGAGAATAGACATTACATGTTAAGTTTACAGGCAGAGGTGTTAACAGTGTACCTGACTGGGTCTGAAGTCCCAAAACTATGGGAATTCATCAGCTTCACAACCATACTGGACACTTGCTGAAAGTGTTGATCAAATGGTCTGTGTCCTGGTGTGTGTATGCCCAAAATACACAATAGGGGAAGGATTTCGTTTAAAATATTTATTCTTGAGAATAACTGGCTGCCAATGAATTGTTCCAGATGGCCCACCTGAGCAGTCCTCAGATGGCCCATTGATGGTTACACATAACACAGTCAACACTGTGTTAGGTGTCAATAGGTTACAGCGCAAAAGGTTGGCATGATCTTTCCCATTTGCATACCAAAGTAGAAGCTCTGAAGAAGTGGGGAGAATGGGGTGCTATTGTATAGAAGAGGAGGTGGGTTGGTGTGAATTGCCGTTTGTTTGCACTGCTGTTTTCTGTCCAGTGCCAAGTGGCTTTCTCTGGAATGGTGTCTGGTCAGTGTCAGCAACATTTCAAGGATGCACACATGCTGATTTCGAGAAAATAGGGTTTTTCTCTGGCCTAGTTAGTGTCAATGATTGCCTGATTATACCTGTATAAGTTATACCTATTGATTTGTACATTTCCCCCAAAATTGTAAGCCGCCCCGAGGCTTCAGCGAATGGGGCAGCATAAAAATGTTTTAATAAATAAATAAATAAACTATGGGAATCCATCTGCTCCACCACCATACTGGGAACTTGCTGAAAGAACAGGACACGGTCCAGATGACCTCTGTTGCTTCAGCCCCTCCACCCACAACAGTTGCCATTTTGTTCATAGATGCTTTTCCTCCTATTTCCTCCACCTTGGATTCTTTCCATCTGAGGGATTTTTTCCCCTGAGATCAAATGCCCTCCTCTCCCCTGTCCATTCCTTTTTACAGAAAGGAGTGGCCTTAGGAGACAGGTTCCTTTAAAGACACATACGCACCAAGACTTTAAAGCGAACGCAATCAACATATGCATAAAGTCTGCTTTCGCCCTGTGAGGCTGAGCCCCAAAGTTTTTCGGGGCCTCGCACCGCCCCTGGCTAGGCGCGTGACACGAGGGCGCGCCCTTCTTCGCGGGGCTGCGCGGAAACGCCGAGCTGCCCTCGCGCCCAGCCGGCGGGGCGGAGCTTCCTCGCGTGGCCTCGCGGGCGGACGGGAGGGCGGCGACGCACGGACTGCTGCGCCTCATGCGCCTTCCCAACGAGCCCTCCGAGCTCGCCCCGCGCGTGCTTTCAGTTGGCCTCGCGCGATGGGCGGCGCGAGCCCCCGCAGGCTTTGACGGGGACCCGCGCCAGCCCTTCAAGCGCCCCCTGCCCCCCCCCTCCGCGAGGCAAAGTACCTCAGGAAAAATGAAAGGCAGTAGTCGGCTGGCAGAGCAAAGTAATCATTCATCTTACAGAAAAATTCCAGCTTTCACGTCCACCCTCGTGATCTCTTCGCATACCTCCAGGGTCGCTTTAATCTATCACACACAATTTCCTCATCCTATTTCCTTCCCCTATCTCAGCAAGTCCATTTAATAATCAACTATTTTCCTCATGCTTTCCCCTACTAATTGTTTTGACTTCATAAAATATCCCACAAGGTAATTTATACAGTATACATAATACCTAGGGAGGGAAGAAATGGGGTACATACAGAGAATTTCTGCTTTTGAAGCCTCTCTCATTTTTATTCACTGCTCAGAAATCCCCTTAGGTATAGAGCAGTACATAATCCTGTAAATAATACCTCACAAACGACTTATGAAGTATTAGCCATCACATTCTTTGATTTTATTTATATCCTTATTCTGTTTTTAAAATGAAGGGCTTGGATTGTTTAAGGAAAACACTGAAAAGCTGCTCAAACAGGAGTAGCAACAACAAAATATCCTCAGAGGAAATTCACTCAAGAGCTCTTCATCTACGCATAGCACTCTGCCCAAGAGATCCTAGAATGCTTTTTTGCTCCCCGAAGAGATCTGGAAATCCCGTTTCTCTAAGTACATCTCACACTTTTCAACACTCAAGTCCCAACAAGTTTCTCTTCACAAAAGAGGCAAAAACCAAAACTATCAATTGTTCATTGATATAGATCAATGTATATAAATGTAGCAAACATTATGCCAAACAGTTTTAATACTGAACAACTGTCCAAAAAAAGTAATGTAGCAAAACAGAACAAAAAGTCAAGGTGGTCTGAGATAAAAAGACACAGCCTCTAATAGGATGTTTCCAGATTGGCTTTAATAATAATTTTGTGCTGCAAAATTCCTTACTTTTTGACTATTCTCATTTAGGTTGTTTTAGAAATGCTTTCAGAAAGAAATTCCAAGAAGATTTTGGAGAAAGTCTCATGGCATTGCTTAAGGGGTTTTGTGTTTACCTTATGAGGTGGTTGAAGAGTTTGTGTGTGGGTCCTGTTTTTCATTGTCCAGTCATACTTCTGGCACCTGCAGTCTCCCTGGATTTCAGTGAAAGCCCAGAAGTACTTCAGTGAAGGCCCAGAAGAAGATGTCATGAGGTAATTTTTCCCACAAGGCTTTTTCAGATCAGGAAATCCAGGCAGTCTGGGAGGCTGCAGTGCAGTGGAGAAATACATAACAGATAAAACACATGCACTTCACTGTTGCATTATTTCTCAGTGACTCAATACGTTCAAAAACACAACCAGTAGAAATTAAACTCTGAAAATGAGGCAGAGATAAAGAAGCCTCTTTCATGGAAGAAGAAAGCGTTCAGGAAATTGGAGGTCAGAGTTTGGTACAGCACTATTTCCACTGCTCCCTGGAATAGACACATTACTGTCTTCACACCTGCACTGTGGAAAATGTTGATTGGAGCTATGCTGCTAACATAGTTGCAGTTGCAACTTGCAGTGGCAGTGCAAAAAAAAAAAAAAAAAAAATCAAGCAAAGAACAAAAAAGAAATTTTGTTACAATGTCTGTGTGTGAACAGCTGCTAGAGAATTTTTCTTCCTTCTAGAGGAATTTGGTGAAATTCTTACTTAATTTCTCTGCCCACAAATAGAGTGGAGAATGCTGAGAAGTCATTTATACAGATTTCTATTTAATACTCATTTTTACTGCTTAGGGAATTCTGGGAACTGCCCCTCAGTTAGTTTTGGGGCTGGGGTCCCAGAATTCTCACCACAGCACCGATTTCCAGGATTCTTTAGGGGCTTCAATGACAAACTAGCATAATACCTATATAAATTTTAGTGTAGAAAGGCTATCCAAAGGATTTTGTGAGCATCACACAAGGGGATAATTGCCATTCCAGGACATTTTGAGAAGCAAAGATTGTTTATCTGTTTTGTATTGTGTTTGTTCTTCCTAACTTTTAGATATTTTTTGTTCGTGCAAAGTGATTGCGTTGTGCAATGCACACTATCATCAAAACATTCACATGTGCTGTCATAATTCTTAAAACATGGAGTAATGTAGGTAGTGAACACTCACAGGGATACAGCAGCTCCTCATTCAGGAGACAGGTGACTATTTCTTCTGAAAAGTGTTTTTATACTGAAAAAGTTTGAAGCAGAACCACAGAAAAGTTAGATACGTTGGTAAACAAATCATACTATATTCATTTTAACACCATGAGCAATTCACCAATCTGGCAAAATTTTAAGCTATTTGGAGAGCCAGGGGATAAGTCTAATCCCTAAGCAAGTGTAGCATGTATTCCATCCAATTTTTCCCCTTGTATAAACATAGTGGTTGCATGGTGTTGGGTTCTATCAGTGAGAAGAATTGGAAAGTAATGCTCTGTCACTCTGTAGGCATAAATATGGGATAGAATTATATATTAAGTTCCTAATGTTTACATTATATCATAGTCTATTAACTGTTCAATAGCATTATGTCTAAAAATGTACATATATAAAAACACTTTTTTGCTAATCCATGCTAACCGTCATCTGAGCCTTCAGCATGTCACAATCTTTTTGCTGGTGGAGGGTCTTGCCTTGATGTTGATGGCTACTGCCTGATCAGGGTGATGGTTGCTGAAGGCTGGGGTGGCTATGACAATTTCTTAAACTAAGACACCAATGAAGTTAGCTGCATTTATTGAGTTTTCCTTTCACAAAGGATATCTCTATAGCATGTGATGCTGTTTTATAGCATTTTGCCCACAATTCTTTCAGAATTGGCGTCAGTCCTCTCAAACCCTACCACTGCTTTATCAGCTGTATTGCTATATATATATTGATATATATCAGCTATATCAGTAATATTCCAAATCCTTTGTTGTAATTTCAACAATCTTCACAGCATCTTTTCCAATAGATTCCATCTCAAGAAATCACTTTCTTTGCTCATCCATAAGAAGCAGCTCCTCATTCATTTTATCACGAGACTGTAGAAATACAGTCATATTTTTAGAGCTCATTTCAAGTTCTAGTTCTCTTGCTATTTTCACCACATCTGCAGTTACTTCCTCTACTAAGCTGATATGTCTTCCTCACTAAACTTAATCGTTTCTAGCTTTTGATTTGAAGTGAGAGACATGTGACTCCTCCACTTATTTGAACACTTAGAGACCATTGTAGAGTTATTAATTAGCTTAATTTAATTATTGTTGTATCTCAAGGAATAGGGAGGCCCTAGAAGAGAGAGAGAGAATGGCCAGTTGGTGAAGCAGAACACACACACACATTTATTGATTAAGTACACCATCTTATATGGGTGCAGTTCATGGTGCCCCAAAACTATTACAATGGTAACATCAAAGAACACTGATCACAGATCACCATAACAAATATAATAGTAATGAAAAAGTTTGAATGTTACAAGAATTGCGACAAAGAGACTCGAAGTGAGCAAATGCTGTTAGAAAAATGGTGCTGATAGACTTGCTTGATGAAGGGTTGCCACAAACCTTCAATCTGTACAAAAATGCAATATCTGCAAAGTTCAATAAAGTGAAGCACAATAAAACAAGGTGTGCTTGTTTTCTTATATACACTAATTGTTCTGGAACTTGGGTTGAAGGGTGCTGTTCCACTTCTGGGATCCTGTAGATAGCTGGTTGGTCACTGTGTGAACAAATGCTGGACTAGATGACTCTTGGTTTGGTCCAGCATGGCTCTTCCTATGTTCATATAATTTATGTAGTTATTTACTTTAGCCTTGGGGTGTAAATATGTTCTGTATTTGTATTCTGTGAGAAGGACATGCAAGTATGCAAGTAAAAACCAATGTTTGTAATATATAATCACCACAGGAAGTTCTCTTACTGGGGAAATTACAGAGAAATAAAAAAATTTCCATCATAACAATTAGGTAAATAATCCATGAGCTACATATTCTCCAAGGGAAGATTTCTCAACCTTGGTTATGCAGATGCAATGACTTATTAACTATTCATTGTTTCAATATCCTGCTAAAGAGTGGAAAAGGCTTGAGGAAATCTCTCTCTCTCTCTCTCTCTCTCTCTCTCTCTCTCTCTCTCTCTCTCTGTATGTTTATATGTAGGTGTGTATATAGATAGATATATTTGCAATGTTTGATTCCCACTCCCTCCATATGAAATGCTGAACTTGTAGTTAAAACTGCTAGATATTGCAATATATTTCATGTGATGGCATGGACAGTGTACTGTAATACCAATTTGTGTGGACTGAGGGCATACTTTTTCTTTGTTCTTTGGAAAATTTCATATGTAACAATAAAAAGTGTTTTTGAGGCTTTCTTATGCTGATTATGCTATGTGTGAACATAAATGCTGTAAAGGTAGACTATAAAATGAAATAAAATTAAATGTCCAATTTTGAACTTACCTTACAGGGAGATTTATATTTCCGTTATAAATAGATGTAAGCAGAAAGTAAGTTAAGGTTCAGTTGCAAAAATGGTCAGTTTAACATTCTGAGGACTCCTCCAGATGACTGCTGACAGTTATGATGAAGATAAAAGGAAACTGGATCAAATGTACTTCTCAGAAGAGATACAGGGTGCCTTTAGATAAAACCTTTATTGTGCATTGTTCTGCATAATTCACAGAATTTCATAAGGGGTCCAGATGATGTTTTCACTTTGTAACCCTTCCATATTTTTCCACTGCTTTGTTCAACTTTTCTCTTACAAAAAAAAGTCTGTTAGGGAAGCAAAAGATGGAATAGTTGTACTTCTTTTGAACTGTGATACTAGAACCTCTCTATGTGGCAGCACCCACAAATTAATGCAATGGGTTGGTGCTACAATTGCTGTTTTTGCACCACAGTTACTATACTATTCATTCTTAATACTATCCTTAAAAACATTTTTTCTAGCATCAAGAAAACATTTTAATAATTACCTACCACAAATTTTAGGATGTTTATTTTGTTACACAAATGGTATAATCTGCAAAATCTCTTATTTCATCATACATTAAGAAGGTTTGTTACAAGTGCTACTAGAGGAAAAAATGATAATCTGTCAACCAGCAAGCACATTCCAGTAACAAATACAAATTAGGTACATGCCAGAAATGGCACATCTATTGAGAAAACATGGAACCCCAGAATTTATTTATTTATTGAATTTATAAACTGCATCAATAGTTCTATGTAGGACAGTCTGTCCAGTGAATAATTAAAACCAATGAAAACAAATAAAATACAAAAATAGTACAGTTTTGACAAGTACATAGATCATTAAAATTATTTTAAACAAGTATAGTAGATTAACTCTATCAGTTAAATACAGATAAAAAGTAAAATCAATCCAACACTATTCAGTTACTAAAATGTCTGAAAAATATAACCATCTTCACTTGGCACTGAAATGATTGCAATGAGGGTGCCTGGTTTACTACTCTGGAGAGCTTATTCCAGAGGTGGGGCACAACCACCAAAAAGGCCCCTCTTCTATTCATCATCCTTCTCAACTCCTTAGGTGATGGCTCTTTGAGAAGGACCTATAAACCAGATCTTAGCGGATGGATAGGTACATATGGAAGTAGGGGGTCCTTCAAGTATCCTGTTCCGAAGCTGTTAGGGCTTTATATAGCAAGACAAGCTCTTTAAATGAGACCTGGACCTCAACCAGCAGCCAGTGAAAATGATCTAAAATTGGCACAATCAGAGTGTGTGGACAAACTCTTGTTAGCACCCACACAGCCCTATTTTAAACCAGCTGAATTTTGCAGACCATCTTCAAGGCATCCCTAGGGAGAGTGCATTGCAATAGTCCAATTGAGAGGTTGTCAAGTTGTGGATAACTGAGGCAAGGCTCTGTCTATCCAGGTAGGGCCACAGTTAGTAAATCAACCTTAGTTGAGGGAAGGTGCTCCTGGCCACTGAGTCTACCTGAGGCTCAAATGATAATTTCTAGGAGCACCCCCCAAGCTACAGACCTTTACTACAGAGTGCGACCCCATTCAGGACAGGTTGAAGGCCCCTCAACTAGTCAGACAGTTCACCCACCAACAACAGCTCCATCTTATCTGGATTGAGACTCAATTTATTAAGACTAGTCAGCTGAGTATGTGTGGGAAAAACTCCATTAGGATCGTAGGGCCTAGAAGAATCAACAGTCACATACAAGAAATAAGCTTGACCTCTGAATGATGATAACTATGTGCTGGAAAGCTCCACTTTTTCACTGCACATGCATAATCTTATCCTTCCTTTGCCCTTCCTTTGTGGAATTCTTCCTTTTGGCCATAAGAACAAAGAAAGATCTATTAAAATGCCTTCATACTGATGATATTCAGCTATTTTACTTCCATTGCACAGACCATGAGAAAAAAAACATGTAATTTTACTTTTCTTTCTCAAAATTCTGTGTTTCATTGCCAAAAGTTTCACTGGATTTCATTTAAGACATTTCTATCATTGTTAAGTAATAATTATTTGCTTTGGCACTGTACAATTTTGATAAACTTGGCATCAGTTAGTTTCTGCTATCCCACAGAACATATCCTGTTTCAGAGGTGCATGTGTGCTGATTGCCAGCTGGATTTTTGGAGTTCAGAAAATTAGATTTTATATTTTTAGAGAGCTTGTATGCAAAAAGGCAAATTTTCATTAAAGAAGAACATTTTCCTCTTTTGTCATCTATGACAGCTGACTCCACCTTTGTTCTCTCTCCTCCATGGCACAGAGCTTAGGGCTATTGTCAAGCACTGACTTTGAAGTTCTATGTTTATCTTAAACAGATCAAATGTTCATGAATGGCAATTATCCCTAAATTTACTCCTATTAGGTATTTGCATATAAGAATGTGGCTGTGTGATGAGTTTCCATTCTGAGGCTATGATCTTGCAGGCACATATTCAGATATAAAATGTACTTATTTTAGCGGAACTGATGCACACATAATAGAAAAAGATCACAGCCTTAGTCTATGTCAAAAGGCATTATAATTGCTATACAACAAAAACATGGACTCTTGCTCAAAAATGGCCTCCTGGATTTGTCAAGATTCTTAAAAAAAAAGAACCTAGCACATAATTTAGACCTCACAATCATAGAAAGAAGTTTGAATATGTGTAACAATGTCTATTAAAGACAGATCTCAATGCTAGGCCAAAATGCAATTTAAACTTGTGAATGGTATAGGGACAACCATTCCTCTCAAGAGAAGTGATAATTTGAGAAGGAAAGCTTGGTAGTAAGGCAGAAACAGAAAGATGAACACTTGTCAAATATGATAATCCAATTTAGAGTTTCCGATACTTAGGTTTCTATGTCATTAATAACCAACAGACAAGTTCAAGTTCAACACATGCATCTTCCTCTACTGCAGTGCTACAAAGATGAAAGAAACCTCATCTTCACATGTTTAATAAGGGCATAGTTTCATACTAGGATTGTAAATTTTTGAACTGGTCCTTTACCAGCAGTTTGATCTTCGGCAATTAGTAAGTGATCGTGATTATTTATTTATTATTATATCTATAACCCACCTTTGTTTTCCTTCAAGGAACCCAAGATGGCTTACATAATCTTCCTGCTCCTCTCCACTTTGTTATCACAAAACTCTATGAGGTAGGTTAATTTGAGAATCAGATAGTGAGACTAGAACGCGGATCTTCCAGTCCAGCACTGAAACCCATACACCATGCTGGCTCTCCAGTGCTAGGAAATACTTCACATACTAATTTCAAACCCCTTGAAAGGAACAGAAGCAGACTAGCCACTTTATTCTAACCAGTTGACAATTCAGTTCACCCAGCCTTCTGACATTTCCAAACAGTATCAAGCAACTAGTTATCTATAACTGTCCACATTTTCATCAAGTATCATTTACATTGACTGCATGTACAAGGATCTGGTTTTGGCCTTTAAAGCCCTAAATGTTTTGGCATAATTTTACCTGAAGGACCACTTATGAACAGAAGCCATTCTTTCTGACCCACTAGCAAAAGATGGTTGGTATTGGGAATAGAGTTTTCCCTGTGGTAGTCCCATACTGGTGGAACTCCCTCCCCAGGGAGATGTGTATGTCTTCACCCCTGCTCACTCAAAAAACAAAAACAAAAGGAAAAGGAAAGGAATAAAGAGAACTCATTTATTCCTTTCTGTATCTGGTGCATAAACATGCATTAACTAGTGGATTGTGTGTGTTTAATTGTAATCATATGTTCATGTTTTTGTAATATTGTAAGCATCCTTATGAGCATAGTGCTTCCTGAAAAATGCTTTAAATAAATAACTTAGGTTTCTTCCCAAAAGGGAAGAATTGTGTCAGAATGTCATTGAGTAGGCAGACATCTTACCTTGATCTAACAATCTATGCTTTTCTCACAGAATAGTTGCTTAGCAACTATATAAACATGGGTGGCAAGTCCTAAGGCCAGACCCCAGCCAGCTTCAGGTGGCTGTTCTGATAGCTGAGGGGACTGGCTGCTTTTAGGCAGCTCCCCTCAGATTTTGAGGGGATGCCTAGTCCTATTGTAGGGACATGGGTAAGCTTAATACTTGTGATGAATGTTGTCTGATGTTGTTTGTAAGGGCCTCATGAAAACAACATATTTTCTAGAAAAAGAGACGATGGGGTTCAAATGTGCCTGGAAATACCATGCTGTGGTCCAGAAATTCTTCCTCCTAATCTCTGGTGTGTGGAAACTCTGTACATTTTCATAGTGGTAAGGAAAAAAATATTTTACTGTGGCTCAAGAACACTTTCATTGTTGTTATTACTTCATGTGTTGGGTTTGAGCCCTGGCAAAATCAAATGGCTGGTGCTGCTTGAGCCAGTATTTTGACAGTTGTCTCTAAAAAGGCATCCCTTAGCAGTAAGGCATTCTGAATAGAGCCCTCTGAATCCATATCTTCTTTTTCCCTTCTGTGCGTTTCCATTCCTCCTCCTCACTTCTTCACAACTGAACCCCACTAGTGTGATCAGTTACTTATCACAAAAGAGGAACTGCATCACCAAAAGAGAACCAAAGGAGAGGGAGATTTGCATAAATTTTGTATATGCTAATTTCTATAAGTGCAAATTTAGACACAATTGCTACCAATTAAACAGACATATAATACTTCTCAACATAGTGAGGAAGATGTTCCTGTCAGGAAACTGCAGTCCCTGCCACTATCCCTTCTCATGGTTCTTTATGCTGAAACTAGACTTGGCCTGGATAGCTCTTCAGGTAAAAGATGCCTTCAAATAGTGGGCTGCCTTCTAAAGAGTAGGAGACATGGTACCCCACTATGTTTTTCTCAGGGTAAAGTAGGTAGGGAGGAAGGTCTATGGTTGCCTAGCAACTATAGCATGTTAACCCCAGGCAGGAAACAGGAGCAGCCTTAGGCATTTGATGCTCCAGGCCAAATGTAAACATAAAGTCAAAAACAAATAGTATGCTTTATTTAATGATAGAAAAAAAATCCAACATGTTTCAGAAAATCTTAAAAAAACATATAGCATCTAAAGACTTTAAATATTTCCTGTGTTCAGCATTATATACCATAGCCATGTTATAAATATCTATCATCATCATCATAGGATGCTATTAAAGCACTGCAAAACCTGAAAAAAGGCTCAAAATAGACAAACTATGTACAAACATTCAGCAAAACTGAATGAATGAATAAGAGCAAAACTGACTTTATTAGTATAATGCAATGTGTTGTTTGCTCTTCATATGCCAGTTTCCTACAATATGTTAGATCTGGGAGAAGAAGCTAGGCATTTAAGTACACAAAACCTGGTTAGAAACAGCTGCATTTCAAAAGAGTGTTGCAAGACTGAAGGCCTCATTAATGCCAAAAGGAGTCTTTGCATTTAGCTTCAAGAACCATCTGGGTTTCTTTTCTGAAAAAAATCTTGTCCATCCATATTACCAAGAATGAAAGGTCTTTTATTCTATGGGACTTATCATTCTAATATTGAACTAATGATACTTCCACAATTCCACATTTGATATTAGATTCTTTGTAGTTTTTCTTATATATTATTTGTTAGAGGAACAACATATTGCATAAATCACAAACTTGCTATTACATGCTACAAAATCTTATCATATATTCTTTCTGTGGGCTTCAAATACAAAAATATCAGTTCTCCTCATCCATGAACTGTATCCTATAATTCCAGCTGTCCATGAACACATGCACGCGCGCACGCACACACACATACCCATGTATATAAATGATTCAGTCATGCCTCACACTGAATCCTATGTTTAGTGGGCTACCCATCTATTTCTTCCTCTTGCCTCCTGATTTCATAGGGTGCTTCCAGACGGAGGGCTCCTAGTGCTACAAATGAGAAGGCATTGTGCAGCTATTCTGTCTTTTCTTCCTTTACGGATTTTCTGCGGTAAGAAAAAAGATGAAAGAAGCAGTGGGAAAACATGAGGGGGGTTTCAAGTTGAAGACAACTGTGTCTGGACCCCCCACAAAAGTCCATGAATGAGGCAGGATGATAGCTCCATAAGTCTTGTCTGAAAGCATCTATAGTCTTCCTTTTGCATCATGCCTCCCATTCCATTTTTTTTCCAACCATCCCTGTGCAGTAGAAGCACACATCAAGCAAGTGCTATGTATGAAGAGGCCTAGCCAATTAGTGCTACTAGGGTGGGCTGGCACTACCATGAAGGTAAATAATAAAATTATGGGTTTAATTACAATTGGGGCACATATGAAACAATCACATAATTGCTTAAGGA
This sequence comes from Varanus komodoensis, assembly GCF_004798865.1. Lineage (NCBI taxonomy): Eukaryota > Metazoa > Chordata > Lepidosauria > Squamata > Varanidae > Varanus > Varanus komodoensis. Next base: position 18,893,689 of record NW_025336347.1, on the reverse strand, counting down.
CACCCCAGATTACACTATTACAATTCAGATCACATTATTATTCTTCAGAAAGACTTATTTCACTGGCTCATGCTCTAATTCTACAAAGCAAGTAGCTATCTTGCAAAACAGTTATATAGCCTGGATGGTATATAACCAGAGGTCCACATTCCTTAACTTTAAAGGGGGACTTGTTGCCTACAGAGGAAAAAGAAAAACCCTAAACTTTAGGTTTTTCTCTGACTCTAGATGTGTTCTTAGCATTTAGGAAAATTTCATTAAGCTGACCTTGGCATAATATTCTAGCAGGTATTCAATTTTTCCCTTTTGGACTATTCTGAATTCAGCCTAATTGATTCATAGAATAAATAATCCCATAGCCCATCTGGTACAACCCTGTACCTTACAGCATTGTTTTGAAATTATTTCTGATAAATGTTGGTCCAGCCTATTCTGGAAAATCTCCATGGAAAGCAGTCAGATTTCAAACTTTACTTACATATACATCATGTTTCTAACATTTATTTAAACTGGCTTACATGAACCTATCTTTTCTTTTGCATTTTTTCATAGATAAAATGAACAAATGTTTTCCCTTTTGCTTTTACAAGAGTTCTAAATGTAAATAAAATCACAGAATGCCCTGTTCCCAATTTTATTTTTATTTTTTTCAAGCTAATATATCTATTCCCTACAGCCATTCTTTCATAATAACAACTCAGTATGGAGTGGCATGGCTTGTAATCTATTGTTTGAGACACATTGATGAAATGCAATAGGGATGAAAGATGGAACTTACATTAGTACATAAGAACAGCAACACTATGGTCCATCCAGTGGTCCATCCAGTCAAGCATTCCATTCAAACAATAGCAAAACAGCTGCTCACAGGATCCCTCCCACATAATGGGTACAAGAGTTCCACTCACCCAAGGTCCTCAACAATTGGTATTCACAGGCAAGCCACATCTGATAACAGAGATAGCCACTGCACTGTGTGGCTCCTTTTTATATATCTTGAATCTCCCACAAATCAACTTCATGGGGTGACCTCAGATTCTTGCATGATGAGAGCTGGAGAAAAACCTGTATTTGCCTTTTTTCTAAGCTAAACAATCCCAGCTGTTGTAAGCAATCCTCATAGAGGGTTGTTTCATCTGCTTGTTCATTTTTGTTTGCTTATTCATTTCATTTCTTTACTACTTTACAGCCCTTCTTCTCTGCCATTCTCTGCATTTTTCCAACTCAATAATATCCTTTTCCAGGTGTGAACTGTACACAATATTCTAAGTGCAGTCACAATAAAGAGTTGTATAAGGAGAATACAATCTTGACAGTTTTATTTCCAATTCTTTTCCTAATTATACCTTTTGTCTTTTTTATGGCAAACACAGAGTTTGCCTTTTTCATGGAAGCTGCACACTGGGTTGACAGTTTCATCAGACTGTGCATGCGTGCACATGCATATGCCTGCATGCACGCGCACACACACACACACGCACACATAAACACACACCCTTTCTTGATCAGTCACTGCTAGCTCAGGTTCCATCAGCCTATACTTGAAGCTGAGATTTTTTTTTGGTCTCAGAATGCATTACCTTGCACTTGCTTTCATTGAACTGCATTTGCCATTTGATGTCCATTCCCAGGTTGGAGAGATCTCACTGGAGCTCCTCATAATCCCATAAAGCACCCTGACATCATCAAATTTGACCATTTCACGGCTTACTCCTAATTCCAGATCATTTGTGAATAAGTTAAAAAAAAACATTGATCCTAATACAAAGCTCTGTGGAACCCCACTGATGTGAGAAATTTTCCTTTATTCCCACTCTCTGATTTCTGTTCCTTACTCAATTACTGATCCATAAGAGTGCGCGCGCACGCACACACACACCATTTTTATTCCATGATACTAAATTTGCTCAGGAGTCTTTGGTGAAGGTATTTGTCAAAAGTCCAAAGAAACAATCTCTGTTGGATTGCCCCATGCTTATTGACACTCTCAAGGAATAATAGGTTAGAGATACAGGACTTAACCTTTGTGGAAGCTATAATGGCTATTTTGTAGCAGTGAGGATTGTGACCTCAGTCATGGCACACAGACCAGACAATGAGCATATGAAAGTGGTCTTTGATTGCCTGCTTCTGTTCCATCTTAGCCCTTCCCTTTTGTTCTTTCCAATAGCAGAAACACTTTCAGAACAGGGCCTCCATCTTTTGCCATGCCCACAATTAGGGCAATATGTATTCCCAATCTCATCCTACAAGCATACCCAGAATTCAGCATATATTGTCGTTATTACATTACATATATTGTGACTCTTTGCATTCATTTGGTTTTAGATTATCTTTTCAGTCAATTAGGGCTGCAAAATAAGTTTCAAAGTACTGTGGGCTATGCCTGATGAAATCTCAGAAATCCTGCTGAATGTGATTTCCAGTGGTCAGAGAGTGAAACTTTGGTGCCCTTTCGCTTCTCTGCTCTTCCTCCATAACTACACACACCAGAGAGCCAGCTCCTGTTTGTTGATCCTGTCCTTGATAAATTGTTATTTTTAGGTTTGAAGGATTGCCGAGTTGCTGGCACTGTAGGAAACACACTGGCCCTCTTTGTTTGGCATAGGAGGAGTTCCTTGAGTTAGCACTCTGGCATTGTGCTTTTAGTTTCTGTTCAGCATTGCTTGCAGCATTATTAATGTTTCCAGGTTTTTGAGGCTCCTTGAGCTAGATTTTCTTAATAGGCCATCCCTCAATGGGACTGTCTTCTCCATGTCATTGCCTCCTGCTGCTATTGTTCCTCACCTTACTACCACTTGTTTGTTTGACAGGTGGAAAGCCAGTAAGCCAGTCAGTAGTGGTATCTACTGCTCCTCCTCCTCACCACCACTATTGTCTGAGCCACACTGAGTGGTAGGTGAACAAGTAGGTTGCAATGGTAAGGAAGACAAGCAATTTCAGGGAATTCTTGTTAGTGGGCCCCTGCTGAGATGCTTTGATAGGTGCCCAGTCATGCCTATCCTAAACTCCAACCCTGAGCTGCATGCTGCATGCTTGTTTTCAATAAACCTTACTTATTAAAATTGTTATTGTTGACTTTATGTAATCTAGGCAGCTTTCCATAATATGTCTCAGATGTCATTTTTGAGATGCAGCTCCCTCCACAGACAAGCTCAAATCTCTGCATGAACATTTTGTCTAAAGCACATCATCAATATATGTGCACAAACATTAAAGATGCTCCCAGATGGAGGGCTCATAAAGCTAACAATCAAAAGACATTGTTCAGTCTTTAATTCCTTAGAAAATTTTTCTCTTTTTTCCTTTTCTCTCTTTTTTTCTTTCTTTTTCTTTTGGATAAGAAAAAAAATTGGAAGTGGCAGGAAAATTTAGGATGGCTTACAAATTGAAGATGTGATCATCTCAGGACCCCCAGTATAATTCCACAACTGAAGCAAGGCAACTGCACAATAAAGGTCTTGTCCAGAAACACCCTAAAACACTAAGCAGGGCATAGCCTGCCATATCAACACACTATAATCATTGAGGTATATTTTGAACAGTTGATAACAAAGTGTAGGATAATTATCTTTTGAAACTACATCTTTAACCAAAAGAATTGTTGGCCTCTTAGCTTTTAAATCAGTGCAGAACAGGATAAGACAAAGTTAAGACAGTGCGTAACAGACCATTAAAAGCTTTCAAAATGTATAATAATGGTGGAGTGCTTGTTAAATGATCTTTGGTTTGAGAAATGGGATATTCTTCTTTGCCTATTTGCAACAACAAAATATTGAAGGCTTTTTAAAGCTGTGGCTTTCAAGTCCCACACACATGGTTGGATGCAGCAGAACAGAAGCAGGAGTACAGGAAATGTTGCTGGGGAGTGTCTTTTCATCCAGGACAGTACTAAGGTGAGTTCAGCAAGGCAGTATGGCTTGATTAGGCCTTGAACAGACATGACCTATAACTGCTTAATGTCCCTCTGCCAGCCAAATAGACTGGTAAGGACGAGTTCAGGCTGAAGCACTCCACACATTTGGACTCTGGTGACTTAGAGTGTTGAAACAGCACTCCTGATTCTCCCAAATGAAGCCCTCTTGACAAGCCCTTGGCTCGATATATGACCCAAGATCCCAGCGGGAAGCAGGCAAGCATCTTCAGAGATTTGCCTGTCTGTTTGCCCCAGCCTGAAGAGTCATTTTGCTTGTCAGTAATAAGAATAATAAGAAATCCCTGTAAATTCCTTTTGTCTTTGTCAGAAGCAAAGTATGACCTCCACTGGCCTTATCAAACTAACCAGCAAGTTTGGAGAGGCTGCTGGATTACACTGCTCAATTGCTAATTAGGGGCTCCCTGTTGCCTGTCTTGCTCTAGCACGCCAATGGTTTCTATGGCAACTTCAGAAGCAGATGCAGGAGTGACTTCACCCAGGAGTATCGTAAAGCAGCCCAGCCACAACCTCCTGATCTCTTCCTGAGGAGAATGAAGGTGAGTGACAAGATGTCTCTTGTTAGTCACTGACAGGTTCCCAGAGAAGACCCAGAAATTCTTCATTCTTGCCCCTTTCTAATTTTTAATAAAATCAACCAGTATGCAGATGATACAATTCGCATAATATAGTACTCCAAACAAGCAAGCAGAATGACTCCCAATAGCACATCCAGTTTATAAAAGGTATATAAATTTATTTAAAAAAAATAAAAATTCATAGATTAAAATGGAAATTCTTTAAAAATTAGGATGAAACTTGTTGTCATAAAACACCAGCTTCCATCACTGATAAGAATTTGTTGTCGTTCTAACTTACTGTTCCTATTGGTACCGGTTCAGTTATTAAGCCAGACTGTGACATATTCCTATTGGAGACTAAATTTTATTTATTTATTTATTTATTTTTCCATTTATATCCTGCCTTTTTCCTACAAAGGGCTCAAGGCAGCTTACATCATTCTCCTCCTCCATCTTATCCCCACAACAACAACCCTGTGAGGTAGGTTGGGCTGAGAGTCTGTGACTGGCCCAAAGTCACCCAGTTGGCTCCATGGCCGTGCGGGGACTAGAACCCGGATCGCCTGAGTCCCAGTCCCATGCTCTTAACCACTACACCACGCTGGCTCTCTAATTCTCTTCTTGTATGTCAGCATGAGAAGGCCTAAATAAAAATCCTAATCCAAACTTGATAATTTATTTTGTCAGAACCTACCTTTTTTGTTTTTATTTTCCTCTCTCTTTTAACCTTCTCCCCTCTTTCTGAACATCCTGGGTTTCAGTTAAGGTGAAAAAACAAATAGTTCCTGAATATAGCCACATCATCTATGGAGATAAGCAAAGTCCCGGGTATGAAAGTTGAAAAACTTGTGGCATAATATGTTGTAAAATATTTTTTTCTGCTTTTAGGAAGCTGGAGTAATGTGGTAGCCTTCAGTTATGATCAGTTTTATGAGGAAGTAAATATCATACATTTAGAACCTAAGCTAGATGCAACTTTAAAAACTTTCTAATTACCAGGAATGCTGTTAACTGCTTATTAACTGTCCTGCTGCTATTTTTAGCAGCTGTTTTGAGGGCATTTATAGTGGAGAGGCAGATGTAAATTTCTCAGATAAAATAAGATAAATTCTAAGGGTTTGAGGTTAGCATTAGTGGAAGTTCTCCTTTTCTATTCTTTGCTGTTACCTGCTTATGAATGGAATCTCAGATTCATTGCAAACTGATTAAAAATAGTTCATTATCTTTTGTCATGGTTACATGGAAATACTAGCCCTGTCCTCCTTTTGTAAAATCTATCTGGTGGGATTTGTGATAGAGCTAAGCCCTATTTAATTGCTTGGTCAATATTTATTTAATTTATTTATTTAAAACATTTCTATGCTGCCCCATTCACCGAAGCCGAATATCCCAAGCTGAATGCATCTGGGCACTGACAGTAAGAGGTTTGACAATTGTCCCCATTCGTGGATGAAGGCAGCTGCCTTTTAATTCTCTTTTGGGCACCTTCAGCAGTTTTGACAATAGATAAAATCAGGACTGCCACTCGATAGTGCATCTGCTTTCACAGTGCCTCAAGTCCTTTCAATTTGTAGCACTGCAAAGGCTGGAAACGGAGCAGCCTATTGTAACCACTGACTTAGCTCATGTGACTCTACATCTGTGCTGCTCAGATAATCTCTTGCTCTGATCCTTTTTATTTGCTAGGAAGCACTCCCACTGCTTATTCTCAAATCAAAGTGTTAGTTCTCAGCTTATTTCACGCAGGGATGAAATTGTAAACCCAATGTGTATCAATGGGAGATCTGATCTGATCTTGGGGTAAGGTAATTAGATGCAAAATGCAGGGTTCCTGTTCCCTAATGTGTGTGTACATTTGAGCAAGTGCTGTTTTTCTTATGACATGACAAACCCCACCTGTTGAAATTGGAATTTGGAGTTGTACCTTTTATTAAAGGTACAAAGGTGCAGCTATTTTAGGGTCAGAAGTAATGCTTGGAATGCTGTTTTTGGTCCCTAGCCACCTTATTAAATGTTAATCAAGGTAAATGTTTGGTAACAGTGTCACTTTTCTAGAAAATTTTGTTTTGTACAGCTATAAAGGAGATGTGCCATCTCTCTTTGGGTTTTGAGACCTGTGTTGCTTAATGGTACTGACTTTATTATAAAGCCTAAACACCAGTGCTTTTTTTGTCATAGAACACACCGGAACAGAGTTCCGGCACCTTTTCTCGACAGATTCTCCAAGTTTTAAAAATAACTTTTGAAAATTTGATGTTTGGTCCACATGGATTTGAATCGCCTTGTTGAGTGTAGCAGGTCGGCGGCAAAATCACTAAAACGGTGCATACGGGCTGCTTGTGTGTCAAATCCGATGCATGCGTACTTCGTCCGCACTGGTTGTGATGGCACTGCTCGGCTTGTGATTGGTTGTGTGGTGGCACCCCAAGTGCTTACTGCATGCAGCGACCATTATGTTTTGTTACACAACTGATGTGTGTGGGTGTGTGTACAGTGATTGACTACATGCAAAAGGTAAATAATTTCATGAGTTCCGGCACCTTTTTTCTTACAAAAAAAGCACTGCTAAACACCAATGAAGGGGTGGGACAATTTACTTCCCCCACCAACTCCAGAAACAGCTATGTAGAGAACAGAGTGGTTTTTGAGAACAGAGAAGGGAAGTGCTATAACTTGGCAGTTCAGAACATGTCTTGCATGTAGATCATTCTTGGCTTTATCTCCAGCTTCTTCAGAGACTGAATTGTATCCTGTGGTATCACTTTGTTAGTGCAAATAGCTTTGCTGTAGTGGAAAGAATACAGTTTTAATTCCACATGCACAACCATTTGCACAAAAGTTTGCAAAGTTGTCTGCTAGCATTTTCTCAATAGGAAAAGGCAGCAGAGTTCCACTAGTGAAGAAAATTTTCCCCTAACACTATGTTCAGTGTTACTCAAGTAACTGAAGTAGCAGGGCTCAGAAGAGTAGTGCCTGAGACTCTGGGGGAGTGCAGCCATCCAGAACACTGAGCTAGATGGACCAATGGTCAGAATCAATTTAAGACAGTTTCATATGTTCAGAAGTTGGCCATATTTGCTATACTGCAACTGGCCTTACAGAGTGACTAGGCTGTTAATGCCTGGGAACTCAGAGCTGGGAATCAGGGCTCCTCCTCTCACAGTTGGTGCTAAAAAAATTGAGCCTGCTGCTTTCCAAGGTCAGGATAGTAACCTTGAAAAGTGGGGAAAGGGCACACTGAAGACAACAGCAGGTAGGGAGGAGATTGGGGAGCCAGGATATGAGGTATCCTGAAGCTTCTCCAGCCTCTTTTGCTCCTGCTCTGTGCTGCTACAGCTAGATATTCAAAAAGCCCACCCAGCAAAAGTGCAGAGTGAAAGGATGGAGAGGCAAAGATTGTCTCTGCTGCTCCTTCCACTTGCATTGTACTCCTGTAAGCCTCTGAGTTCAGGGATTTATGTGCATTCTGATAGGACTGCACTATTAATTCATTTGAATGTGCCCATTTCAGCCACTAGGGCAGATCTCTTAAGGAGTACATAGCTTTGCAATCTATATAGTTTGAAGACAAGCGAGGTGAAAGGACAGTTCCACAGCTGCCCTGTTCCTCTACTGTGGGACAGTCACCCATCTCAGCAGAATGAAATGGACAGAGTTCTCTCTTAGTGGTTTATATGGGTGCACCGTATCAGGGACTTGGCTTAGAGGTGCCAGGTGGCCAAAAGGCATGTCTTTACCAAGACAAGGTGAGCACAATGTGTTCAGCTCTGAGAACCAGGTAAATTTACTTGAAGGCTGTGCTTCAGACTCTGCATAAAACTAAATCTGTTCACTGGCATGCTATATAGATGCAGGCTGAATCTGGATTATTTTTATAACACCATGTACATATATGGCACTTGGCAAGTAACAGTTTTGATAGGTTTTCAAAGGTCATTAAAACTAGATACAAGGAAGTAACACAGGAAAACTAAAATGGGGAAAGAATATGTGATTATTTTACACTTAACATGGTTAAAATTGGTTATTGGGACCAGATAGTTATTCCAGGTTTTCTAGAAAGGTGAATTTTCAGGAGAATTTGGAGGGAGGGAGGGAGGGAGGGAGGGAGGGAAGAGCCACATGGAAGCATTTTGAGAGAAAAGGTCATTGTAGAAAGGGCAGTGTCATTTCAGGGAGCAAGAGATGTTTGAACAGTTGCAAGTGATGGAGCTGAATACCGAACATCACAGGAAGGGACATGTTGATAAGAGAGTGAAGAGATAAAGGGTTTGGGGGTGGGGATGAGGGTGAGAGTGAACAAAGCTGTGCAGAGATTTGAAAGCCAGGATGAGAAGCCTGTATAGGGACTTACGTAAGAGTATGAGCATCACATGATCACACCAATGAAAAAGTGAATAATTTTCGCAGCAGAGTGCTGGATGAAATGAGTTGGCTGAGGTGTGATATTGGAAATACCAGAGAGAAGGGATTTGCAGTAGTCAAGGAGGCATATGCCAGGATTTTCAAGGAGGGGGCAGACAGTAGACCTTTGCAATCAAGGGGAGAGCAACTGCCTTGGCGATGGACTAAGGGTGTGGGTGCAAATAATAGAAGAGTTACAGTGATTGCATGTTGCAACCTTATTGCTATGTTATTCACCCCAAGTACAGGATATGGTTCTTGAAAAGTACATGAGGTGATGCAGATAAATCCCTTGCTGCAATCCCCAGGGTTGTAGAGTACGTCATACTGGCTCAAATATCACAATAGGGATGATAAGAGATTAGCACCTTGAACACTCTAGTGCTCCAGAGAAACATGAAACACCAGGAAGACAGAGGTAGAAACTGTTTATGAAGGAAATTCTGGCCCAAGAAAGCAAAATGGAAAATTCCTGTAGCCACCAGAGTGTGATAGGTTGTGATAAGTCAGCCTGGAGGAATGTTGTCCATGGTGTCGCGATGGGTTGGACACGACTTCGCAACTAACACAGAAACAGAGCAAGTCAGAAGGGGCCTCCCGGACCATCTAGTCTGACCTCTGGCACCAGCCAGCTCTGCTCACGACATGACCCTTTCTAGGTCAGGGGTGGGCAGACTTCAGGCTTGTTGGAGTTGTTTTGTTTTTTGACTAGAATCTCAGGATCTTCCAGCCAGAGCCAGATGCAATAGGCATACATCCAAGCATCAAAGAACAGGGTTCCTGTGAGCACATTCTGAATCGGTTTCCGGTACTAGAATTGAATGGAACTAACAGTCCTTTCACAGAAGAGACTGTTTCTGGTTACCCCAAGCTTTCTTCATTTGAGCTGCTAACTAGGTAGGAAAAGCTGCTCTGAGGCTGATATTGTTAATCCAGTGGGAGTCAGAAATCCTTGCTAAACTGCTGTAAAGCACTCAGAAATATACTAGTAGTTCCTGATATATCTTCTGTGCCTTTAGAACCCTGTTCTAAAGCCATCCAAGTCATTCAAGGGTCTTAGCCTTAGAGAAAGCATGCTAAAATATATCTGTAATAAAAAGCATACCAGAAGGTATTTAACCTTGTAGCTGCATCAAAATCTTGGAGATTTCAGTGTGGGAGACCCAAATTCAAATCCCTTCTGCTCCATGTGGTTCCCTTTGTCAAGATGTTGCCCCTCATCTTAACTTACTTTCCTGCCATTCACCTGAATAAGAATTGTGAAGCATTCTGTAAAATCAAAAGTGTGGTGTTTCTTTTGCTTTCTCACTTTTGCATCCCATCCTTCCTCTAAGGTTTCAGGACAGCATATATAAGGTTCTATTCTTTTATCTTCACAATTCTTTATGGCACATGTTATCTCATTTGGGCATTATCTGAGTCAGTGACTGACCCAAGGGAACCAAGAATTGTCAGTTGCCTGAACTCAGAAAAAACTGGGATTTGAATTTATGTTGATACATCCACTTGAATTGAAGGTCTGATAGCGTGGTCACTCTAAATTTTTTACTTTTGATAAAGCAATTCACTCCATGCGGATCTAGGATGGGGTGAAGGCCTCCATCCCTCTTCGGTACAGTGAAGTACCTCAAGTTGAAACTGTGCTGTTTGTCTGAATAGCTAATCTTTCAAATCACTTCTTTACAAAGTAGTGTGCTTACTTCCTCTAGCAGGACTGGTGAAGCCGGTGTTCTTCGGACTGCTTCAAGAGGTGCAGTGTTTCAAACTCAATTATATACCCATGCTCTATAATGGAAAGAACCCACTGATCAGAAGTGGTGGATTCCCATATGGGGAGATGATGTTGGAGTAGATCCCCAAATGGGAGAGGTGAGCTTGACAGAGGACTAGTTCATGCTGCCCATCAGTGCTGGCATTTGTCCGTATCGACACGCTTCCTGGAAGGTTGGTGCAGAGGAGCATTGGTATAGTGAGGACGGTTTGTCTGTGCTGGAAGGACTGGTGCCCCATGGGGTATCCCTGTTGCATAGGTTGGAAGGGGCAATATTGTGGTTGTCTGTTCCAAGACCATTTATGGTTGCGATGCTGGGAGGGTCCCCATCCCATTCTGCAAGCTGTTGGATGTGCCTTGTGGATGCTGTCCAGTTTTTCATGTTTTTGAGTGGAAGTGTCTGGTCCTGTTGAACATATATTTTCCACTTGTTGTTTTGTCTTCTCTGGGGGGTTACCAGCTCGTAGCCATGTATGCTGTCTGAGAGCCACTGCACCAACAAGTACACTGGAGTCACAATCTACATGATACCTTGCTGTTGCCAACCTTTTGGAAAGCTGCATTGCCTCATCTGGCTAGGTCCCTTGGTTGGTCAGGAATGAATGCAGTGAGTGACTCAATCTTTTGCCATAGGAAGTATTGATAGTGGGCCATAGTGGCCTCATAATTGGAAATTGGGATGCAGCAAGGAGATGGTCTCAGTGTCATCTATATCGAGGGAGGACAGAACAGAGGCTTACTCAGTACCGAGATGCCCTGTTCCATTGTATGTTGGTATGGAACATGCTTCCATGCTGAATGAGAATGCTGCTTCTTTTTCTTCTGCAGCTTCTCCTTCCTGGGATGTTTGTCTTTAGTAGTCCCTTTGGTCTTGAGGTGTTTCCTTTTCTCCTTATGAATCTTAGGAGATTGAGACCGTCCTGAGTGCTCTTTGTCAGCCTTGGTGCTCTCACCATGATCGGCATGTGGAGGGGCACTTCCTTTGGTGGTTGAAGGGCTGGCAGGCTGAGCCACAGTAGCTTCTTTTATCGTGATCAAGGCTCTATCCCGCAGGATTTCTTGAGGCAATCTTCTTGGTTCTTGTGAGCCTGTTTGGTGAAGGCTTGGCAATGGACACATTGGTCCATGCAATGTCCTTCACCTAGGCCAGGGGTCGGCAACCTTTAACACTCAAAGAGCCATTTGGACCTGTTTCCCACCCAAAAGAAAACACCAGGAGCTGCAAAACCCTTTTGACATCTAAAATGAACACTGCATATATCTTTTTTACCTTAATGCTATGTATATCCATTATGATTTAGCTGCAGCTCTTGTTCAGTCACTAAAAACTGTTATTTTTTAACCATACCTTATAAACTAGTAGGACTCCTTTCATATATTTTGAATAGGAGAACAGCTTCCTGAAGAGTCAAAGTCAGTGCTAAAGGGCTGCATGCATTAAACAGCAAACCCCATAAGTTTGTCAGCAGTAAAAGCAAATGAATCTACCCATGTATCATTAAACATTTGGTTTTCTTCAGAAACTTTTCTTCGATTTATCCATGGTTGGCCTACTGGGGGAAGTCGCAGATATAGGTGTGTTTAGTGACTGATTAGCAGATAAACAGTCAAGTGATGTGAAATGTGACAGGTCCCAAGCGCAGCTTTTATCATTCAAAGGAAGGAGATTACATTTGGACAAAGAGAATCTTTTCAGCAGTGGTTCGTGTAACATGAGAGCCTGCAGGAAGCTTGTTCCACTCTTTCCCTGCAATGTCACAATTTACTTGACCTGCTAGCACAGCGTTCCTGAGTGGATGCCTCATCATCACCTATTGGTATTTTGTAACTTGGAGCCTCGGTCCCAGATTGGGGGCTGTGATGTGTATTTTGGGCGATGGAGCCACAGCAGAGGGATTCAAGAGCCACGTGCAGCTCCAGAGCCGCGGGTTGCCAACCCCTGACCTAGACATAGCAAGCGGAGCAAGTGTGTGTCTGTAGACGGCATCTTCACTCTGCACTGGCCATACCTTCTAAAAGCAGAATGCTGCACCATCGAGGAAGAATACAAAAACAGAGGGTAGAGAAAGATGATAGACCTTTTAAAATCTATCTATCTACCTATATGGGGGGTGGGATGTGTGAGGGGAAGGGGGAGAGGGAAGGGTTGTGAGGAAGGTTTGAAGTTATGGTAAGGTTTAAGGTTGCAAGGAATTTTGATTGAAGAAAGATAACGTTTAAGGTTTATGGAGCAGTTTGTGAGGGAAAATCGAAAGCAATGTGAGAACCCAAGGCACAACGAATGGCAGTCAAAAGTGGACTGGCAAGGGGGTGAGGACTCCGCCCATTTATATGAGGGAGTGGGGGAGCGGAGTTCCCACCAAAAATATTACTAGCTGAAAGAATCTTCCTGAATACAAGCACAGTGATGCACAGAGACCACAGTGGAGAATGGGGGCCGTCACATCAAAATGTACTGCCATAACACAAGCTGAAAACTATTTTTAAGAAACAGCTGCAAAATTAACAAGTGACACATAGTGAATGGGTATGTGAGTTCAGCAGGGTATGCTGCAAATTAAGAAATTTAGGCAAAATGCTCCAGAAATGGAGAACAGAGACAGAATGATTGGAAGACCAAATGCAGAATTCCATGCTGAACAACAGTGAAGTTTATATTTAAAACAAGAGATAAAGGGCAAGTTCACATGACAGAACAATCCACCCTGCGAAAAAATCAATGCTTCTGACACACAGACAATCTATGGTTCTCTCGGCAGACAGTCACATTTACCCTTCCTTCCCTCCCCATTCCCCCTAGCCTTCCAGCTACTGTCCCAGAGTCCTGTCTTATTTCCCCCTTCCTGCTTCAGTTGTGATCCCTTTTTGCTAACTTTTTCTCCCCCCGAGTCCTCTGCTACCACAACCACTGACAGTCACCCCACCAATGTGCAAGCAGTACTTAAAAGCAACTGTTACTAGCTTGTTTCCTATTTTACAGTATTTTTTGGAAGATACAAATGCACAAAATTTCATTTTTAATTCTTTGGTCTTCCATAGGTGTACACCTATGAAGGACCAAAATGATCAAGCTTTGCATGACCAATGTCCTGCTGTCTGCTGTAAAAGGGTAGTGGGCAATACCCATGCACTTTGACCAAGAGAGGCTACAAATTTTTGTTGGACAGAAAAATATACAGCCATAAAAATTTGCATGTCCTACCATCTCCAAAACAAATACTTAAATTTGCTAAATAGGTTGACAGAAAAGAACCCTTCCTTTTGACAGCTGTCAAAAGAAACTGCTCACAAAATGGGCTGGGATGTAGTTTTCCCTTTCCAAAGTACCTAGATGCTTATGGCAGTGTGGGAAAGGTGGAGGAGACTGAGAACATTAAGAACTAGAGGCTCACATCTGTAAGGGGGTGATGAACCATGGCTGGGAGATATGACTTTGAGAGCCAAAGCACAAATGACTTTCCACAGCCAAAGCAAAGCCATATTTTTCTCAGTACCTAAAGCTCTTGATTCTTTGTACCATGCTTACCTGTGTGAGAGAGATTTCATACCTGTTCCACTGGTGCACTTGCAAACCATACATTTTGCTGAGGGATCATCTTGTTTGTGCTCTTTTCAAGGAAACCCCTTCAAAGCACATATTCTCCAAGCACGACAACAGGCATGCCTTCCCAGGATCAGCAACATATTTTGAGAATGTGAGTATGGTGGTGGTTTTAGGGAGGACTGAAGTTAACAGCCCTTGTGTCTTTCATCTTATGTTGCAAGAGAGCTGTCAGAGACATTGCTTGATTAGAAACATCTTGTTTATTCCCAATGTGATTACCTCTCCATTGGCAGACTTGGCCTCCAGGGCTCCTTCAGGAATTAATAACACCAATCAGCTGGCTTTTAAAAGCACAAGTTAAGAGCTCTGTGCTATATGCAGCAGCAGGATAAGGCTGTGACTGCACTATCTGTTGTCCATAACTTCACATCCAGTGGGTGCCTGCCTGATACAATCCAACAGCTGGTTAGGAGTAAGTAAACAGGACAGAGCTGTGCACAAATAGATTCAGTATCAGCTTATCCTATGTCTTGTTACAACAGTTGTTCTGTAAAGTTGCTCCCACATCTGAATTCACTTGGCATTTGCCAAATATTTTCCAAACCTGTCTTTAAAGCCAAAATGGCTGGAAATATGAATTTTTTAAAATAATTCCTTTTTCGAATGATTTCTTGTATTGAATAATGGAATGCATGTGGGAAAGCAGTGCCTTTCTTAGTGCAGAATTATGCACACATGCGCACGCACACATGTAGTGTATATAACCTGGATATTAGGTACAGTTCCATATGATATAATTCCACCAACCACCTCAAATTTGTAAGAGTCATGAAGATCAATTGTGCATCTCATATCCATCTGTCCAGAGATGCACAATTGTGGCATGCTGGTGATTTTGTGGGTGGGTGAATGAGTGATAAGCATCAGGTGGTGGGGACAGGGATTTCAAAGTGAAGGTAAATATAAGGTAATAAAAGCAGCCACAGAAAGTTGTGCAAACCCACCTGCAAAGTTTGCCAAATATACATTCCAGCTGGTCAAGTACTTGATTAGCCAGTTTGTACCTTCTACAGCTAGCTTTACATCAGATCAAACTGAGTATGTATCAGACATTATCGGATAGCTTTTCAGGCATCACCCTGGGAAACAAAGAGGTATTTTTCTACTGGTGATGTTGCCAAAACATAATCCCAATTTGTAATATCAGTTCGAGTGGTACATGATTCTCACCTGCACCATGTCCTAAGAGTTCTCCTCAAACTTGAAACACAATCAGAACTGTATATAAGCACCTCTTCCTCCACCTTTTACTCTGCTCTACATCCTCTTTGCCATTTACCTGGTCTAGCAGCATCAGTGATGGAGGACAAGGGAGAGAAGATCCCACTGGAAGCCTGCCTGCCTGCCTGCCTGCCTTTGCTTCCTGGAATCTGGCAATGCTGCAACAGTAACCAGTTCCCCAGGTACAAAGGAGAAAGGAAAGCTAGGAGCCCTGCAAAGAATTCTTTCTTTGCCAGTATTGCTCTTGATATGGCTACCCCAGGTCAGGTAGGGGGGCAGGAGCTAGAGGGATGAAGAGAACTTTAGAAACCCTCATCCCACTCTCAAAAATGCTCTTATGGGTAAGATAATAGGAGGTTTGAATTCAGACTTAGTTTTCAGAAAAGAACAGCTACTGTTCCCACATCCAGTGGGATGTGCAAATGGAAATAGCTGAGTTCAACCCCAAATTGAGTTCAGAATAGTTCATGAATCACTAGTTTCTACTAAATACAGTGAGAGTACTTTTCAATGGTCTTCTAATTTTTAAAGTTTTTTTTAATCTTAACTTGGCAACCTTCCCATTTTTCTTGCTCTATGTTTAGACGGTTCTATTGCAGTTCTAATATGAATGGTCTCTGCACATTGTTCTGTGGCAGGGCTTAGGAAGAAGGCGAATAGAGGGGAGCCTTCCCAACACCCATAACATAATCGACTGGATTCCCCTGAAGGAAGAATTACAACGTGAGAGGCCCCTCATTTCAAGCTACCAGTCTGACTTCCGCTCCAGAGACAAGGTCCCTCAAGTCTTAGTCTGTCACACCAACTTGCAAGGGCAGTCCCTCCAACGCACACCTAGCACCACTTACCAGCGTACATACCGGAGCTACTGTTTGCGCGAACCCAGTCTCAGTATAGTCAAACAGCAAGAAGCCAAAGAACCCAAACTTGAGGAGCCTGAGGCCCCCGCTCCCACCTCCACTGAGGCCCCCGCTCCCACCTTCACTGAGGCCCCCGCTCCCACCTCCACTGAGGCCTCTGCTCCCACCTCCACTGAGGCCACTGTAACAGATGTTAGCACAGCTGCCAAAGCCCTTATTCCAGGACCTTCTTATGGGCCTCCTATGCCTCACAAGCCACCCCGACTGACTGTCTCAGACTGTTTGCGCTGGCACAATTATTGACTGCACACCTGATGTTTCCTCTCTCTCCGTCAGAGGAAAGTTAAATGCTCCTTTGTACTGGGTAAAATGGGAAAAATAAAACCTTGCTGGACTGTGGAACATCTGTCATATATAACAGAAGGGACCCTGTGAGTTTAACATGCCTCCCACCACCACCACCCACCCACATTTTGTCATGATAATCTTGTGCATGTGTTTGTGGGAAGAGCTCATGAAAGGAAAATTACTGCTTCTTTAGAATCTTCTTGAGTCTTAACAGCCTTTGGACATTGTCTTATGTGACCTTAATGTTGCTTCTTTAACTTTAATGTTGCTTTTTAGCCTCTCTCTCTATTCATAATTGTGAATGACTGAATTATAACTTAACCTATGCTAGAATACAGATTTTAGTTCAACAAAGAGCCTAGCATGAAGGTGAAGTTGCACTTAAACCTTGATTTGCTACTTCTGGTACCTGGGAATGGACATGATATAAATAGGCATATATTTAGATTGTTTTTGAAATCAAAGCATCTCAATTCCCCTCTCCTGCACTAAAATGTTGTGGCTGGAAATTAGAAGTTGAAGAGATGCTACAGAGCAAGTGTTTACGATGTACTTTGTGACATCCTCATGGAAATATACTGAACCCTAGGGTTTATATCAATGAAATATTATTTGTAAACTGCCCTAAGCATCTTACTCTGGAAAAGTTAATACAAGTAAAATAATTCCAACCAGTTACCCCACTTGATGGGGGATAAACAGGTAATTCTTCTTTGTGGTCTCAGTGCATCACACCTATGAATTCTCTGTCCACACAAAGTTGCATTTCAGGAAACTTCTTTAATTGAGGAATTTTTGGGGAAGCCCCCCACTGTCCTAGTACACATGCCCCCAGCAGGTTCCCACCTATTTTCTCAGTTCCTCTTGGACCACTATTGTGTTTGCCTCATAGGAGTGTCATTCATTCTTTGAACTGCTATTTGTGAAATAAGGTTGAGGTTTTATTCATTCTTTTTTCTGCATTGTTCTCAGTTTCAGTTTCTGATTTAATATTTTTGTGATTGCTGTTGCCTCACGGTATATGGTCTCACAGGCATCCTTTCATAAATGCAGAAGAAAGCTCTCAACCACAGGCACACAGTGTCTATGCCTATTGCCAGGTATTTCCAAAGCAAGCATGCCAAAATAGATTGGATTGATAGATGATTCTGGCATGTTTACCTTCTGTTTAGGTTCTAAGGCCTTGACTGGCTATCATGTTTCACTGTATGCCCATCGCTGATTTCTACATTACGGCAGTTATTTTTTTTTTCATTTTCATCCTCTAAGGAGGATTCAACACAAACCAGATGCTTTCCAACCCATGAAGGCTTTCCCCCAGGGTTCAGTTTGAAAGTTTCTCTGCCGCCTTTGTCATGTTTAATTTCAGCAGTCTGTTTCTGTTTTGGTTCAAGTGGAGTCTGTCCCTCTTGCACAAGCCTGGTTTGTCCCAAAATGTTCCCCAGCACCTTACAAATCTGAACCCATCTCTCCCTGCACCATCATTTCACTCATGCCTTGAGGCTCTTCAGCTTTACCTATAAATAATTCCAAGTACCATCTAGCTTTTGTCTGAACAACAGGTCACATTCCATTTTGTTCTAGCCCAATATTGCTGCCTCCTTGGAATAGTTTCTATCCCTGCTCCATTTTGCTTCTTCCCTCTACATATCCGTTTGTCTAAATCTCTTGAATATGCTTTATCTTTAGCCTATTCGATAGATAGATAGACAGACAGACAGACAGATATTCATGCATTCAGGTATATTGACTTAAAGCAGAAAGAGGGCAGGGACTTGCCCACAACATCCCAACATGCACTAGTTCTATTTCTTACCTTTCTGCATTCAGCACCAAGGGCTGAAGACGTTTTCTAAATGTGTTCATCTGAATGCACTAGCTTCCTTCCTGCAATGGGTTTCACTGATATGCAGGTTTTTGGATGGCAGGGAGGGCATAAGCACATTCAGTGAGAGTGTGAAAGTCAGTGCTGGAACTGGTATGCATGGAGATAGTGAGGGTGGTGCCTGTGTGTGCCCTCTCCCCACGGCAACCCTGCACGCATTCACCTGAACAGGGCTTTTGATCGAATGGCTTACCATTTGACCAGGGCAAGCTGATTTTTTTGCAATGGTGGACATGCACTGTCTTGGCCTGATCACCTACTATCAGCGGATTCTGCAATGACTGCCTACAGGCAGCAGCTGAGAGCTAAGTGCAGAGTTAGAACAGGGAGAATATGGTGTTGCTAAAAAGTGGAGTGGATCTTAACACAGAACCCAAACTGAATGAGACAAAAGGCCAGGAGAAAAAATCCACTTTTTATTGGCATGAGGTGCTACACCACCTCCTAGGCACTGAACTAGAGGGCACCTTATGTGCTACATGAGACACAGACTGGGTTAGGAACACACCACAGGGCGTCATGGCTACACCCAGCCTTTCTAGAATCAATTCAGCTGAGCAGCGCAAGATACATGAGCACAAAAACAACAATGACAATTCGAAGAAGAAACTCTGGAGTACCTGCTCTGCTCAGTAGCACCTTCTTTTATTTCTCCCCAGGGCCTGCTGAGGAAACCTTGCTGCCCTTTACATTGAAAGGCTAATCCATGAAGTCCAACAGGCATGGCAAGAATGTGGCAGTGCTGTGTCCTGGGCAGCATAATTGCTTAACCACAAATTCATCTCCCAAGCTGAACTCACATTTGCCATGCCATCATTCACTGTTTTCTTGGTAGAGCTGTAAATGTGAGTTTTATTATTATTATTATAGCGCCATCAATGTACATGGCAGTTTACAGAGTAGCATAAGCAAAAAGAGAGAGCAAGAGAGAGAGTGGTCTGTGCCCTGAAGAGCTTACAGTCTAAAAGTCTGACAGTGGGGGAAATAACAAAAGGGAAAGGGAGCTGAAAGGAGACTTGGGTTTGGGAAAAGCAATCACATTGCCACTTCAGCCTGAGCCCAGCCCAGCCCAGCCCACATTCTTACCACATCCATGTGGAGTCTGGAGACTCTGCAATGCAGAAACCATGGCTGCACATACAGGGCCTTTGGTTTCTGCTGTGGAACTGATAAAACCTGCTCCATTGAGCCTAATTTGCTCCAACGGACACAGGGAGCTCAAGGGCTTGACTGCTCGCCCTGCCTATAGGACAGATTTCTCCAGTCTCTGGAGCTGCTTTATGCCCTGCAAAGATAACGCAACTCAATTGAAGAACAGCAAAAAGAAAGGGAGCCACTGTAGTGATGAAGCATGTGTTCTCCTTCCTGCTTCCTCAGCTGCACTTCCTGTTTCCAGCATGAGGCACTTTAAATCCACTTGGCTTGTGTGGGCAGAAAACCATCCATAAAAGAGCATTGTTCAGACCTCTTCCTGGAGGCGCAAGGCCTCCACTGCACTGCTGGGACCCTGGGCTACTCCTCCGATAACAAAGAGCAGGTGGGCAGCCTCCAAACTGGAGCAGGAACAGCGGCCAGTGGGCATGGAGGGCAAGGGTTCCCACTTCTTCCTTGCCAAGTTAAATCCTTCTACAGATCCCAGAGGACTTGACTGGTTCCCTGGAAGAAAAGGGAGAGGCAGATCCATGAGCCAAGCAGTTGTCCCAGCACAGTGAAACTGTTGGTGCAGCTTAGCAATTGCAATACCATCCAATAGAGGCCCTGGTAATGACTGCTGTGTTTAAAAAAAGAAGAAGAACAGTACAGCTGAGCCGCTCGCCAAGTCAAAACATCTTCCAAGAAGACATATTGTGTGGCACATCCTGTTGCGAGTATCTGAGGGCTTCATTTACAGCCCAATGTGATGTTTATGAAAGGCAGAGACTCAGAGCACAAACTCAAGCCAGAAACATTGCAGGCAGATCCTGGCACATTTCTCACCAGCACCCTTTGCCAGCACCCCTGGCACTACTAACTACAATAACAGGGTTTGTCAGTGATCCAGTGCCAAAGAAAACAGACTGCACATTTTCAGAGAATCCCTGCTTCCAACTCCCAGTCCAAAGCTGACCTTTCTGGGTTTATTAATTTTAAATTTTATTTCTTGTATTTTATCTTTTATGTTAGCACATCTTGTCTAGTTTTTAAAGAAAGATGGAAAAGCTGGCCAGAAAGATTTTATTTTCTGTGGGAGGTGGAAACCATTACAGGCAGTCCTCCAGCCATGCTTGGTCCCAGCAACATTAGCAAAATATGTGGACCTGTGGGCATTCCACAGCAGACATGTCCAGTCTGCAAATGACAGGCAAAGCTTCCCTATACCTGGGAGACCTGCACTGCTCCAGCAGCACATGGCAGAAGCAGGAGATGGGAGGCCTGCGACTCAAATGCCAAGGAGGGAGGAGGAAAGACCCAGATTCAGGAAGGCACATGGCCACCCATGTCCAGAACAGCTAGCTCAAAAGACAACGGTCGGACTCTGCAAAGGAATCTACACAAGCCTTGACAAAGGATGCAAATCGGCTGCACGCAGCTACAGACAATGCAGAGCGGGGGCCATTTCTCTCAAGTTGCATGCTCCCCAGATGGATTCCTCAGATTCGGAGGAGGAAGCAGCGGGGCAGAAGCGGACAGGCAAATTTGTAGTTTCAGGGTTGCAAAGTGAAGATACTCAGATAGCATGAGAAACAGCCAGCCTTGGAAGAAGACAAATTGTTGGGCAGCCCCTTGACACTGTAAGGAGATGACAGGCGAAGCAAGTGGACCAATTAAGAAGTGCCTAACATTCCCGCCATCAAGTCCTCAAGCAGTGGGAGCCACCCTGAGGGTGGAGTCAGCATCTTTCTGAAAGGGAGGGAAGGAGGGGATGCTTCACGTTGGTTTCAGCTCTTCACATGAGCAGAAGCTACTTCCACATCTCAAAGAAAACATTACTTTGATTTATGAAAAGTTGTAACCTATAGAGTGCAAATCAAATGTGCTTCTAAGGTTTAACTGCATCTGCTAGAGAGGAAAAGATGGGTGAGAGACATGTCTCTGGCAAGCACCAATGAAGAAAAGAGCAGGTAGAGCTGACAGGTGGAGGTGTGGCATGTTCCCAGACACCAGCAAAGCAAGGGCTAACTATTCTGTAAACGCACACCAGTTGGGCTTTTCATGTTGTTCGTTTCTTTCTTAATTGCATAATTCATGCAAAGATACTACCAATGGTTCTGCTGTCACAAACACCTAAAAGAGGCAAGAATCATCCCACACATAATAAACTGTGAGACAGCAAGAAACACAAAACAAAACTGTCATCGATCCTGTTACTACTCTGCAGAGAAAGGATGGTATAAGTGTGTGTTAAGGATACCTTAGCCATGCTAAACAGTCTTCAGACTGAACTCCCCAAATAAGCTGCAACTTCATCTCACTTTAATTTGTCTAGGAAAATCATAAACATTTAATCAAGTTATCATCTTGCAGGATGTATAATCAACCCCCCATATCCCTGCACCAGGAAATGTTCCTAAGACCATCTTTAAAAAAAACCAAAAACTGGAAACCAAGGAAAAAATAACATTTCAAAGCATGATCTCAAGGTAGCATAGCTTGGAGGAGATATTACCTATTCATCTCAGTGCTCACTTAAGACTCTCTTCTCCTACCCTCTTTGCTCACATGTGGGCTTAGTCCACAGTCCATGCCTTTCATTCATGATGAACTGTCTTAAAGAATGAATACACCTTATGCATTTGAACCTGCATCATAAAGAGTCACACCTTTTAATCCTTTCTGCCCACTCCTCTCTATGCCTACCTGCAGCAGCTCCCCAGTACCTTGACTACTGAGAGGTCTTTTGCAGCTCTGATACTAGGGATCAACTTACTGGAGATGCCACCAATTGAACCTGGGACCTTTGAGAGTGCTCTGCCACGAATAGAGGGCAGAGCACGTATTCCTGATCTTTCTCCCCTCTCCTGCTTAATTTACCTCAGAAAATTAGCAATCTTCTTCATGGTCTCTGTGCATCACATATATGGGCTCTGCAGTAGCTCTTAGATAGTGCCTGCATTCACACAACATGACAAGCAACCCTGTATGGGTATTAAAGGTTAGTTTTTTACCATGATGTACCTGACAGATGATCAAGTGGCTTCTACTTTATTGTGGTTTCCATCCTCCCTGCTAAGTCCTCCCACTGCTGGCACATATCCCATTAGCCACTATGTCTGACATTCAGTCCCAAGATGCATCACACACTACCTGTATCACCTGCCTCTTCCTCACTGAAAAAGAGGGTGGATGTCTGGAACAGTTCTCGCAGTTGCCACTCTTTCCAGAGGACTCTGTGGCAGTTGCAAACAAGGACTATGAAAACCATGATTCTGGATTCAGACAACATGACAAGCCATAGTAGTACAGAGAAACCACAGAACAAACCTAAAGAAACGTTGTTTCTTATCATGGTTTCTAAAGACCACACTTATCCTGCTGAAATACCATATCTGTGTTCAGATGACACAACCGTCCAACAATGGTAAAAAACCACTATGACTTGTGTTGTCTGAATCCAGCTATTGTTGTTGACCAATCCAGAATAGGAACATAGAGAGAAAGAACCAGGCAATGAACAAAGCAAAAAAGAACAGCTTAAAATATTAGGCTTGGCCAGAAATGTCTCTGGCAGATAAAGGGGCAGATGAGAAATTTGAGAGAGATGATGTAAGGTTCTTTGTTTTGCAAAGATACATTTCATCCAACAAGTCCTCAGACTTCTCAGCCCAAACTATTCTTGACTTTTTATAAATCTCCATCTCCTCCCCTCATTTCAACACCAGAAAGTCCCAGATCAGCAACACTTACCAAGCCCCCCTGCTGCTACCACACGTCCACACAGGTGGCCAGCGACAAAGTCAGCCCTCTTGTCTCTCATGCGGATGGCGCGGTTCAGCCGACTCCAGGAGCCTGAATGGGAGATTGCGGGTGGGAAGAATATATGAAGAGCCCTGCTGGATCAGACCAGGGGTTCAACTTGCCCAGCATTCTGTTCACACAACAGCAAGCCAGGAAAGACAGAAGTGCAATAGAAACCTCCCATTTAGTTCTCCAGCAACTGCTGCTGATGCTTGAGGAAGCACATAGACATGACCAGTGGCTGCTGATGGCCTCATATTCCATATCTAGTATGACATGAGTTGTCTAACCTCTTAAAGCCATCTAGACTAGCGGCCATCACTACATCTTGCGGTAGCAAATTCTATAGTCTGGCCCATGGGTTCTAGTTTTATGAAAGAAGGAGAAAAAAATGTCTTTGTGTGAACTTTCTCCATACCATGCATAATTTTGTATAATTTTAACTTATCTCCCCTGACTTGCCTTTTTTCCAAGCTATAAAGAGAAATTAGCTCACTGAAAACGCAGAGGAACTAGATAAGCAGCATTTAGAATGGGCAAGAATCCTGAATGCAAAGGCGGATTTTGACTAAGAGGCTGCAAACACTAATCTGGTTGGCTGCGTCTATCATCATGGACTGCTTAGGCTAATGGATGGATTCACACAATAGCCCTGTCCAGGCATTATATCCAGACAGGAAATATGAACTTAAACAAGAGGTATAGGGCCTGCCCCAAACATTCCCATGTGAATTAGCATCACCTTCTCTGCTTCTGACTTTATTGGGTTGATTGGCAAGGGGCTTCACTTGTATCCAAGCAAATTCAGGTAGACCACCACCCACCTCACACTTTATTGTTCGATCTGGCATGGCTGTGAACAGGGAAAGCAGGGCTGGAGATGCTGGGGATGGGGCTTGTGTGTCATCAAACCTTCAAGCACAGTTTAACTTGGGATGCAAGAGCCGTGGCCAAGCCAGCCCTCTGGGAATCCCAGAAGAAATTCCCTTTCCTTAAAAAATTGTGCAGCGGCTGGTTTCCTGGCTTTTGAGAAATGTCCTCCCACCATCCTAAAAGGCTGAAATTCATTTCCTAATGCTCCATGGTAATAAGAGCGTTAAGCTAAAATATGCTGGCATTAATGGGCCTGTCCAGTTTGCCTTCAACTCTGCTTATCACTGAAGTATGAGCCCTGAGAGTGCTTTCAAAATGGAATTTGACCTTGATGTTGAAAAATGGTTTTCTGCACCCTAGGCATGTGCTTTAGCCATCCCTCTGTCCATCCGATGAAACAGACACCATGCTTAGTTAATCTCAGACCCCGCAACTCTCCCATCTTACCCTCTTGCAAGTCAAACATCTCCACGGTGTTGACAAAGTGGGGCCGTGAGTAGAAGTTGTGGGGGCCCGGCTGCTGCAGTCCTCCCAGGCTGAAGAAGCAGCCATCTGCCATGGCGCAGCTGGCAAAGGCACGCCGGCTGGGCACACTGGGGTAGCGGGTCCAGCTCCTCACTTCCAGATCAAATGCTTCGAAAGCTGTGACAGGCAGTTTGCCTTGCCTTCCTCCTGTGGAAAGAAAAGATACCAAGATCACTGTTCGTCAACTCTCCTTTGCACAAAAGCGGGCAAGGCAGAGAGAAAGAACCAATGACATCTTAGGGGTAAAATGCATGCCACATTGAATTAAAAACAGACCAAAACAATGGGCCCCAATCCAGACAATTTGTGCATGGGTAGGGGAGGTTTAAACCTACTTACCTATCCTGTTCTTTCTCCCTAAATTCACCCTCCCATGCAGAAGTTACAACGGAGAAACTCTCCAATGGCCCCCATTTTTCTTTTTCTTAGCCTCCTTTGTGTGTCTGTGTGGATGGGTGGGAATGTTTAAGCCTCACCTACCCAAGTATGGTAGTCCTGATCTGGAATGGGTCTCTGTACGTTTTCTGCATGGTAAGAAATGATAACTGGCTGCACTTTTATGCATTTAATGTGGTGTGTAGTTAGCTCTTAAGATCCCAAATGCTGCTGTTTAATGCTAAAACTATCCAGAGATCAATATATTTGAGAACACGTGGCACTTGAGGGCAAATAAGATGTCTTGAGGTAAGTTCTCATATAAACAAGGCAAAAGCCACTGGACTCACTTCAGGTCCAGGTGGGGTTTTTTTCCCCCTCTCTCTTTTTTTCCATGACTCCAATGCTCAAGCAAGTTCAAAGTGGAAATCCCAGTCTGAAAAAATCAAGCGTCCTTGACTTGCCTGGCTTTGTGCATCTCAAGACTGGTGAGCTTGTAAAGGCTGGCAAGGCAGTCTTGGCTGCAGGTCAGGGTTCACAGCTCCACAGAGGAACACAGTGACCTGTGAATGGCCCCAGACAATCAAGCATGCGTGTGCGGCTGAGGTCTAAACACAGGGACTACTAATTCAGAAAAGGGGATGTTGAATGACCTCCAAAAGCCTAGTTAGGTATGCCTTCCCCGTAATGCAAGCATAGAAACATAGAAACAGAGTGAGTCAGAAGGGGTCTCCCGGGCCATCTAGTCTGACCCCTGGCCCCAGCCAGCTCCGCTCATGACATGCATGCATGCAGAGGGGGAAGAACAGGATTGGAGTCTCACATATTTGGAGAATAGCAAGTTGCGGGAGGTTGGAGGTATCTGCTCTCCCTGTGATTGGGAACTCTGTGTGATGAAGGCTCCTAATCATGGGAGGGGAGCCCATGTGCAAAGGTCAGATGTGCCCCATTCACAGAGGACACAGCCCCATTCTTCCCCTCTATGCAGTTACAACCACACAAAGCGCCTCCCCCCCAAAAAAAGAAACCACCCCGAGGTTTAATTCTTGACTGTGAACAGGGCCAGACCTCACAAAGGTCTCCAGGCTGTGCAGTCTTTATGGTACAGTCTGAAAAACCTGCATGCTCCAGCAGCCCTGGATAGTCACAGCCTCACCTGTTCTGGGCGCTCTATTGCCAAAAGTTTCCTTTTGCATAAGGCCACCTATCTCTTCTATGAAGCCTTCTACTCTTCCTATGTTTCCCATCCTCCCTATTTCAATATTAAGCCTCCTAAGGAAGAGCCATCTGCCACTCCAATATTAAGGACAGCATCTTGCACCCTTTGGTGGGAGAGGGGGGATTAGGCAGCAGTTGCCTCTTCCAAGATAGTGTTTATGATCCCACAATGTGCATTAATAATACATTCTACACATGTAAAATCTTCCAGCTGATTAATTGGAGGGACTGTCTCGGTCAATCAAAATGTTTCTCGTTGATTGATCCAACTGATTAAACATTGTCGTCTTACTCCTTACCCAGGACATAGATCTTGTTCCCGTGCAGGAAAGTGGAGGCTCCATAGCAGGGAGTAGGCATGGAGGGCAGGGACTGCCAGTGGTCCTTGGCAGGCTCATACATCCGCACCAGAGCTTGTGGAGAGGTGTCTGCGCCCATCCCACCTAGCGCATAAACAGTGCCATCTGGAAAAGAGGAGGAAAGAGCACAAGTCAAAGGGGTAGGCAGAGTAAGTAGAAATACCTTTTATGTGTCAGGCACGGGCAACACAATGGACTGGATGTGGACAAACCAGCTGAAGCAAACGAGGCAATGCTGCTCCTGGCAGTCGGAAGGAAGATCAGGGAGTAAGCACTCAACCCATGCTGGATGGGATTATTTTCACCCTGAAGACTCAAGCTTGCAGTTTGGATGTACTTTTGGACTTGGCCTGGAACACAGATGGCCCGAGTTTTGGTAGTGCATCTGCACAGCTGAGGCTGGTGCACCGAGTGCACCCAATCCTAGTGCCACCTGGTCTGGCTGCAGTCACACATGCCTTAGTTACACCCATGTGGACTATTGCAATGTGCTCTACAGGAGGCTGCCTTTGAAAACTCATCAGAATTCTGTGAACAGACTGTTGATCAGGGCTGGTTCCTGGGAGAATGTGACTCTCCTGATACAACCGTTTCACTGGCTACCGGTCTGCTTCTGGGCAGGATTCCAAGTGCCTGTTATGACCAATAAACCCCTGCAAAGCATGGGTTCAAGCCACCCGAAGGATCCTCTTTTCATATATGAGCCTGCCCAGTTCTTTGGGAGAGGCCCTTCCTTAAGCCTGCCACCTTCAGACACACCTGGTGGCAATGCAAGTTGGAACGATGGAACTCTCTGCCAAGGGAGGATTATTATTATTATTACATGGCATTTATTTCCCACCCCTTCTTGCTCCTGTGAGGAACCCAACTCAGTTTACATACCTCTGCTTTTATCCTCACAACAACAATGCCGTGAGTTAGGTTCGGATGAGAGCAAGCGCCTGGCCCAAAATCACCCAGAGAGTTTCATGGCCAAATGGGGCCAGAGCCCACTTCTCTCAGGTCCCTATCCAGCAGTGCATCACAGGCTCTGCTGTCCTCCTGCTGGCAGGCAAGGACTGCTTTTTTGAAGTGGGCTTTCAGTGTCTGAGTGGGTCTATTGAATTTAATGTTGTGCCTATTCTGTTGCTGCATTTTAATTGCATTTAAATGTATTTTAAAAATTGTGTTCAAACGTATTTTCATATTGTAGCTTTTATCTGTGATGGTGGGCTGCCTTGAGTACTATTTCTGGTAGAAAGGCAGGATATTAATCAAATCAATAAATAAGTAAACATAAATACATGTAACAACAAGGCCATTACAAAGGGCACTTGCAAATGTAGTAATCACTGCTGCCTAGCCTGCTGTTTCTGATAATAGTCAGCCAACTCACGGCAGTGAAAAGAATGAGAAATCAAAAGGCTCTCGAGGACTGGCTATGAGAGAGTCAAACCCTGAAAAGCCTAGTTTTAAGAACCTGCCCAGCCCTAAAACAAAACTGTCAAACTGGAGAGCCAAGGGCTGAATCCGGCTTCTCTGGAGGCTCCTGCAGAGCTGTGGTTTGCTACTGAACCACCTTGGAGCTGGGAAGCTGATGCTCTGGCTAGACAACTCGCTCATGCGCACAGCATGCTTCGGCCATGCACCATGGGTCTTTTCCCACCTGCTTTAATCAGATCCACATTCTGAATATTTATGCATCAAAAGGCTGGAACAATTTGTCTTTTCTAATATTAGTGTCAAGTGAATGGGAGCAAGAGTTTGGTTTTGAACCATGACAGAACGGAGATATGAGAGAGAAAGATGACAGTGGTGTTATTTAGGATTCAGCTGGGTGGGGATTATGGCTTTCCGGCCATTTGAGTTTGACAGCCCCTCCCTTTCAGCATTTAGAACTACAAGCTGCTGGACTGCAGACCACCAACAGGGCCATCCTTCACGTCATTCTTTAGGTACAAGGATCTGGCTTGGCGATCCTTTCATGTCGAATCATGCATATACTGTATTACATTCTCTGAGTTAAATGCAATCCTCTGTTCAGTGTGTGCCTATTGGCCAGGCTAAGAAGCCAGGTGTCATTTAGCAAACCTCTATTCCTTCTAGTTTGCTCATTTGCTGACATTCCCCAGTGTACACAAATCATCCTAGAGACAGATGGTTCCACTATGGCAAACCTGAACTTGCCTTGCCCTCTTATCTTGTTGCTACATGCCATCGAGTCATCTCTGCTATGAATGAAAGCGCTCCCAACGCCCTGTCCTTGACAGCCCCGTTCAGCTCTTGCAAACTCAATCCTCATCTCTTGGGGTGTCCTTCATGGAATCTATTCATCTCATGGTTGGTCTTCCCCTTCTTCTTGAGGGGAGGAGAACTTCTCTAATTTAGGTGGCTTTTGCTAACGTAATTCATATGCAAGAGCCTCCAATGGGAAAAGTGTCTTGGGCCCCCTTGCCTATTGTTTTACCTTTGTTCCCAGCCCAGTCTTCCTATAAACAAAATTAAGTAGCAAAATCACTTAGCAAAATCTCTTTCTGATAAAGCCCTACTTTTGACTCAGTTCATCAAGCCCCCTGGAGTATCTGTGAATTGGCATCATATGTGGGCTAGATCCCTCTTTTTCTTCATCTAAAACTCAAGCTCTTTCACACAACTCTTTGTCCATTTCCAAGTAGCCAGCTCTTTTACCATTCAAATGCTGGGTCTTCATAAAGGTTGGCCCAGCCAGTAAGTAACTTTCTAATAGGCAACTGGCATCAGAAATTAGACACTACTGAACAAAACAGTGGTCAGTCTTCTACAAGAAGGCTGCTTTTACTGAACACATATTCTAGCAAAAGCAAGACATTGTTGTCTCTCAGTTGTCTTTTTAATAATCTAATCAGGAGACTAAGAAGCTCTTTCTAAAACTATCCTTTCTGCAATGAACTCTGCACATGCTCTTAAGCAGGTAAAACACATTAGCCAAGTCAGAATGTCTTGATTTTTTAAAATTCTCTGTATGATTATTGCCTTTACTCCCACACTTCCTTGCTTCTGCCCACCCCCCTTTATTTTTTCTGCCTCAAATAAATGCCTTTTTATATTTGGATACTTGTCTGTATTGTTTTTTTAATAGAGAATTTCTCACCCAAAAAATTCTTCATGTGAAAGACAGAACAATTACAAAGCCACTGTTTGAGTTTTTAAGAGTTTCAAAGTTTTTTGTTAATGTCTGTGTTCTGGGGGCTTTGGGCAAGAATGTCCACAGCACACTCCTTTCCATCTTTTCCCCACCAGAACTGGGCTGAAGCGAAGGGTTCTTGGCCATGGGGCTCAGAAGCTCTCCAAGCAGCTAGACAGGCTAGACGCCTTCCCCAAACTGGTGCCCTCCAGATGCTTTAGACTGCAGTTCCCAGCATTCCTGACCATTAACCATTTCTAGGAATGATGGGAGTTGAAATCCTAAACTTCTAGAAGGTACCAGATTGGGGAAGACTGGAATAGGATGTCTTAAGACATTTAACCTGACTGGTGGTGGCCTATGAACAATTCCTTTTTTGGTGACCCCCTATAAAGGAGAGTTCTTGTTGTTGTTGTTGTTGTTAGTCGTGTCCAACCCATCGCGACCCCATGGACAACATTCCTCCAGGCCTTCCTGTCCTCCACCATCCCCCGGAGTCCACTCAAGCTCACACCGACTGCTTCAGTGACTCCATCCAGCCACCTCATCCTCTGTCATCCCCTTCTTCTTTTGCCATCAATTCTTCCCAGCATTAGGCTCTTCTCCAGGGAGTCCTTCCTTCTCATTAGGTGGCCAAACTATTTGAGTTTCATCTTCAGGATCTGGCCTTCTAAAGAGCACTCAGGGTTGATCTCCTATAGGATTGACCGGTTTGATCGCCTTGCGGTCCAAGGGACTCGCAGGAGTCTCCTCCAGCACCACAATTCAGAGGCCTCAAACCTTCAGCGTTCAGCCTTCCTTACGGTCCAGCTTTCACAGCCATACATTGCAACTGGGAAAACCATAGCCTTGACTATACGCACTTTTGTTGGCAGGGTGATGTCTCTGCTTTTTAATATGCTGTCTAGATTTGCCATAGCTTTCCTCCCCAGGAGCAAGCACCTTTTTAATTTCTTGGCTGCAATCCCCATCTGTGGTGATCTTGGAGTCCAGGAAAATAAAATCTGTCACTACCTCCATTTCTTCCCCATCTATTTGCCAGGAAGTGAGAGGACCGGATGCCATGATCTTAGTTTTCTTAATGTTGAGTTTCAAGCCACCTTTTGCACTCTCTTCCTTCACCCACCTCAAGAGGCTCTTTACTTTCCCTTCACTTTCTGCCATTAGAGTGGTGGTATCTGCATACCTGAGGTTGTTGATATTTCTCCCAGCAATCTTAATTCCAACTGGTGATTCATCTAGCCCCACCTTTCTCACGATGTGCTCTGCATGTAAGTTAAATAGGCAGGGCGATAGTATACAGCCTTGCCAAACTCCTTTCTCAATTTTGAACCAATCAGTGGTTCTGTGTCCAGTTCTCACTGTTGCTTCTTGACCCGCATATAGGTTTCTCAAGAGACAAATAAGATGGTCTGGTACTCCCAACTCTTTAAGAACTTGCCACAATTTGTTGTGATCTACACAATCAAAGGCTTTAGCAAAGTCTATGAAGCAGAAGTAGATGTTTTTCTGGAACTCCCTAGCTTTCTCCATGATCCAGAGTATGTTGACAATTTGATCTCTAGTTCCTCTCCCTCTTCGAAATCCTGCCTGTACTTCTGGTAGCTCTCAGTCCACATACTGCTGGAGCCTAGCTTGTAGGATTTTGAGCATAACTTTGCTAGCATGTGAAATTAGTGCAATGGTGCGGTAGCTTGAACACTCTTTGGCATTGCCCTTCTTTGGTATCGGAATGCAAACTGACCTTTTCCAATCCTGTGGCCACTGTTGAGTTTTCCAAGTTTGCTGGCATATTGAGTGTAGCACTTTTACTGCATCGTCTTTTAAGATTTTGAATAGCTCAGCTGGAATGCTGTCACCTCCACTAGCTTTGTTGTTGCTCAGACTTTCTAAGGCCCATTTGACTTCACATTCCAGGATATCTGGCTTGTGGTGAGTGACCACCCTATCGTGGTTATCAGGGATGTTAAGCTTTTTCTTGTATAGTACTTCTGTGTATTCTTGCCACCTCTTAATCTCTTCTGCCTCTGTTCGGTCCCTGCCATTTTGGTCCTTTATCATGCCCATCTTTGCATGAAACGTTCCCTTCATATCTCCAATTTTCTTGAAGAGATCTCTGGTCCTCCCTTTCTATTGTTTTCTTCTATTTCTTTGCACTGTTCATTTAAGAAGGCATTCTTATCTCTTCTAGCTATTCTGTGGAATTCTGCATTCAAATGGGTGTATCTTTCTCTTTCTCCCTTGCCTTTCGCTTCCCTTCTTTCCTCAGCTATTTGAAAAGCTTCCTCAGGCAGCCATTTTGCTTTCTTGCATTTCTTTTTCTTTGGTATGGTTTTAGTTGCTACCTCTTGTACAATGGTGCGAACCTCTGTCCATCGATCTTCAGGCACTCTGTCTATCAGATCTAATTCCTTAAATCTATTTGTCACCTCTACTGTATATTCATCAGGGATATGATTTATGTCATATCTGAGTGGCCTAGTGCTTTTGCCTACTTTCTTCAACTTAAGCCTAAATTTTGCAACACGAAGCTCATGATCTGAGCCACAGTCAACGGTTTACCAGGACAGAAAATCATCCCCCACCAGTCACTGAGTGGGGTTGCTATGCTCCCTGATTTCTCTGCTATTCCTCCTGCAAAGAAAGCAGAGACTGATTTTGATTTCTAGTTCTCCTTACTATGGATCTTGTATAACCAAGTATGCTGCAAAACAGCTGCCTAGGTCACCGAGGGCACTAATCTTCATGTTCTCCTCCGATATGGGCCCCACTTTTATCGCAATCAGATCCAGCCAGTATGGCCAGTGGCAGGGCAGAGTCCAACAACATCAAGAGTGCACACGTTTGGGGAACTCTATTCTAAGTAAACTTGTGGTGGTTCTGCGTGGACCCATGGCCTGACTGGAGTCCACCTGGAAAACAGCCTTCTTTGTGGTGACTCCATTTTTGTAGGACTTCCTGGAATCAGGCAGCCACCAACACGGTGTTGCTTTCAAGACTTCCACTTTTATTTTAGGAAGCCTTCCCTGGTTGCCCACTCATTGCTTTTTACTGCTTTCCTGTTTTAATATGGTAGCCTTTTAAAAATCATGTTATTACTTACCACTCCGGAATCTATTTAGATGTTGAGTAGTGCATAAATCTCATAATAAATAAATCAATCAGTAGGGTCAGCACAATTGATTACAGCGCAGACAGAGGCAAACACAGCCAGCAGTAAACCTGGAGAAATCTTATGCAGTTGAGTAAGTTACCCCTGGGTGAAGACAGGGCAAAAGATGTTCTAAAGGATCCTCAGGATGTCCTCCCACTACTACAGGGCCCACTCTGGCCTTGCACATGCCGTTATCTGGCAACACTCCCTGCATCCCATCCATCCTACTCTAGCACAAGAGCCCTTCCTCCAGTGTTGTGTAATATCCAAACCCCCATGTCACTTTTCGATCACAGTCCCCGATCTGACTGCCCTCTGGCAGCCCTCGGCACCTGCCACCCACCCACAAGATGGCACCTGCCAGCCCCTCCTTCCCGACATACAGAACAATGAGCAGCGCGGGGATAACAGGCAATCACATCTAATTATACTTGCCGTGTTGTATCCCTGGAGACACCATGGCAACCCAGCCATGCTGCCAAGTTCTGCTTCCAGCACAGCCAGCCCACCACTCCACCACTACCGGGGGGGGGGGGGGGCAGGGCCCCCCCCCCCCCCAAGCTGGGATGGAGGATTGCAATGGTATTAGTTATGTAGGGGTGGTACTTCTTACAGATATGCACAGTTCTCCCACTATGCACCCTTTCTGTATGCTTGCTTTCCCACTGTGCAGGGCTGGTTAAGACCCAACAGTGGCCAGGAGATGTGGCACGGAGGAAGGAACAACAGGGCTCCAGATGGAAGCCCAGGCTCATTCTCCAAGACAATAGCTCAAAACATCACCTGCTGGCCATTTCTAGGACCTTGCACGGGAACAGCTCTCTTGCTTCCACTGAGGATGGAAGTCCATCAGTAACCCTTCGCTATTATAGTTGTCATGGCCAGTCAGAAGAAAACCCCTTTTGATCTGGGCAGATTAAAAACCAGGCAATAAACCCAGAAGCTGAAGCAGCCGACTTTACTTCTGAAATTAACTTAAAAGGGGAAAATGGGATCTCAGCTACGAAAAAAGTGAAGTGCGGGGGGGCGGGGGGAGGAACAGTACAGCGAATGTTAGAGGCTCGTATATAGATAGCACAGCCAAAGTCTGGGTAATTAAGGTGAATGGATAGATGAAATGGATCGACCACACACAGATAATTTGAACTTGGCCATACAGGCTGCTACATTTTTTCTTTGATCTGTTAACTCTGGGATGTTGGTATCTAAGGATTTGCACCAGCTGCTTGTAAAGAAAAAAAATATTAAATGGGCTGAAGAAAATTGACGTCTTTACCTGTGCAGCGAAGCCATAGATCAATAGCAGAGCAGTTGCTTAGCATGTCCCAAATACAGTTGTTGGTATTTTCAGTCAAAATCTTCTCAGGGGTAGTTGGTATGAGACCTGATGGGCTGCTTCCAGTCTGATAGTGGATTTATATAAACTATCCTCCTCCTATTAAAAGCTCTGGCCAGGCAACAAATCTAAGGGACTCCTTCCCTTGTGCTTTGTTTTTGCAATGACTTCCCCGGCTGCTGGGGCCATAGGCAGGCACAGAGCAGCGTGCAGCACCGGCTGTTTCCAAAGTGGGTGGCTGAGTGCACTTGGCTAAGCTAGCTTTGCATAGCAGGCTAAAGCCAATGCATCTTAGATTCCATTTTTAAAGAAGCCAGTGCCTCACTTTTCTAATGTTAAAGAAGGCTTCAATTATCAATATTACCATCTTTACTTCATTTTTATCTCATCCCTGCTCCAGTCTTCTCTCTCCCTCCCTTTTATCTGCATGGCAACCCTGTGAGGTGGGTCTGACTATAAGAATGTGCCACTCCAAGGTCACTCCAGGACATGGCTGAACAGAGATTCAAACCTGAGTCTCTTTTGCTCTAGCTGTGACACACTAACCATAGCACCACACTAGTCTTCTTTTGAGCTGTACGTTTGTGCAAACAAGAGCAATTTTTGGAGAAATCTCATTAGGCACAGTGTACACCGTGTAAGAGGATTTCCAGTTGCCAGAGACTAGGGCTTCAGTGCCTTCCAATGAACAAATGCAGAATTGTGCACTATAGTTCAGTGGCAGAGCATATGCCTTAGATGCCAAAGGAATCAGGTTCAGCCCCCGGAGCCTCCAGTTAAAAGAACGAAGCAGCAGGCAATAAGAAAGATCTCTACCTGATATCCTGGCAAGCCACTGCCTGGACTAGGTGATGGACAAATCACCTGACCTGTTAGAAGGCATTTCCTTATACAAAACAAACACATTTGCTTACACATTTGCAGCACACACAGGAGTTCTGGAATTCAGGTGTTCATGGCAAGAAGTGCATTATTACATGATATTTCCCTTCGCTTACCTGGCATGAATCCCTTCCAAATCCTCTTTAAATAAATCCTACTTTCAACAGAGCAATATATTTTCAATATGTTTTTTCAACCTTTTGCATCTTGGAAAACACTAACCCTTTTCCCAGATGGAAAGCAAGCTGCCTACTGTATTTTCCTATGCAATGCAGCAGAAACCAAGCAAAACTTGCCACCTCAGGATGCCAAATGCAGCTCTTTTGAAAAAGGAAGCAAAAAGAAGGCACCGAAGCAGAGGGGCAGATTAGGCCCAGAATGGAAAAGGCAGGTTTGTAGTGGTGGGGAAGTGCAGTCCAGAAGCTCAACTATCTCAGTTGGGTCTACACAGATGAATTGTCTTTATTCTGCATTCTCCAATATACAGAAAAAGCAGAAGAATCCATGTTGGGCACATTAGAAAAATTCCAAAACTCACAGATGGAGACAATCTCACATCATCCCCTTCCCAGTGCCCAGCTTCAAGCAAAGAAGTGTTCCTGCAGAGTTCAAAGACACTGTGCAAGGTTTATTTATGGTTTTTATTCCATCTTCTGCCAAAAAGATTCCCCAGATGGCTTTTATGCTATCAGTCTCGGCCTGCAGGCATAGAATTCAAGCAGTGGGGAAGACCTCGTAATGACACATTTTTGGACTGTCTACTGCTTTTGCAGTCTCCATGTAATATCCCAACTAAGAAGCTCAAAGCAGAATGTATGATTCTCCTGTTTATTGCTACAACAACCCTATGAAGTAGGTTAGAGGTTGAGAGCTAGCAGCATGACAGCATGAGTTGTTTAACCCAAGGAGCGGCTGTGGAGCATGTATGGACACCATTTTAAATATGTAACTCACACTTGAGGTTGTTGTGTCATGCAAGCCCTGACAGTGTAGCCTTTGCGAGGGTTAGCCTATAGTTCACTGTTTCACCCTCTCATAACCCACAGTTATTAAACCCACATAACCCAATGGGTTCATATGCCAGGACCACCTCTGGGCTGCATATGCAACCCGGGGCCAAATGTGCTGCAGCAACGGCCACAGTTCATCACAGGCTAAATAATCCACAGCAAGCGGCAGTGTCATCCAGACCTGCTCAGTCCCTGGTACAGGTTTACCCAGTGAGTTTTTCTGGCTGAGTGGTTATTTGAGCCTGGATCTCCCTAGCCATAGTCCAATAACCTAATCACTATACCACATATATACCACTATACTCTCTATGACTTGCAAAGTACTGACTGGGTCCTACTGAAAAGGGAGCTAGGAAGCCATTTTCTCCCACACTTGAAAATGTTAAGTTTTAAAAAGGAGTAAAGACCAAATGCATCTGTCTTCTTCTTTTGGCTCATCTTCAATTTCTGTGTAATAGACACATTGCTCAGCCAGAGCTGCTCCAGACTGCGAAGGACACTGAGTTATTCAGACAATGCCATTTTCAACTCTTCTGATGCACTTCAAATAAAAGGCCTATAAGAAGAAGAGGCAGTTGCGAGTTTTGAGCTCGCCAACTGATAATTACACCCAAACCAAGCAGGGAAGAAAATGTATCAGACTCAGTCATCCTTTATTTTGGCACATTTTTCCACTCCTAGAAGAAGATATTCCATTTAGTGAGTTTTATCTCACAGGCATCAAAGCTGAAGGAACTAGGTTACATTTTACCTGGAGAAGAGAAGGGAGACGAGGGGAAGGAGAGGGAGGGGACGTGACAGCCACTGAATGGGGAGACCCACAACGCCCTCACGTGCCGAAAGGACATGGACGGGGCCTGCACGGCAGCATGGGTAGCCCCCTGCCCCAGCTCACTAGCTTGGCTGGTGTAGCAAGGAGCTCCCTGCACTTTCTGACCAACACTCTTCCACAGGAGAAGCGACCCCAGCTCAGTCAGAATCCCCCCTTGACACGGTGAGGCCTTCCATTATGTGCGGGACTGCAGCTCTCACGAGGCCCAGCCAGCATGGTCCACAAGCTGGTGTGATGAGAATGAGATTCACAGTCCAACACTGCTGGAGGCCGCTGAGCTGGGGAAGGCGATACCATCATGCATTTGCCGGGGAGGGGGGCGGGGGGGGAGGCGCTTGTCTACATAGCCAAGAACAACCCTCATTCTATTTGTTTCTTTGTTTATAGCCTGCCCTTTTTCCTGCAAGGAAGCCAAGGCAGCTTACAGTACCTTCTTTCACTTCCTCTCCCTTTATCCTCACAACAACCCTGTGAGGCAGATTAGGCTGAGTCAGTGACTGGCCCAAGCGACCCAGTGATCTTCTAGAACCCAGATCTGTCTAATCCCAGTCTGATGCTCTAACTGCTATGCCACACCGGCTCTCACCCTCACAGACAAAAGAGGGTAAAGACCTCTTTTTTAACATCCCAAAGGGCAGCACTAAACCTAGCTGGTATAAGAGGAGTGCTTTTGTCCTGCCAGTAATTTGATAATGGAACCCCATAACCTAGGGTGGCACTGGACATACTGTCATCTGTCAATCTCAAACTAAGCCACCTCCTTCTGGTGATGCCCAGGAAAGGGGAGGAAGAGAGGGAACTCTGGAGCCAATGGCTCGAGGTACTGGAGTGCCTGCACAAACCTCTTCCAGTGCGCCACTGACCTGCATAGGAAGCAAAGGAAGCCCCCATGCCAAAAATGGCAGGGAGGCACAGTGTAGGCCCCACTGGGGACCCTTGGGGCAAGAAACCAATCGATATTACCAGTGCCCACTTGTAACCCTAACCCTAACCCTGCCCTGTTGTTGCTTCTCCCTACTGCCTGCTCACCACCCTCTCTGAGTATGCAAGCAAAGGCCAGACTCCAGAGGTGAGATGTACTTGCCTTGTACTCTTCTCCTAGTCCAGCCGTTCTCAAGCTGAGTTCTGCATATCCCTAGGTTTCCACAAAAGCCTCGTAGGGGTTCCACGAAAAATCTCCAAAATCAAACTTAAAACGGACTTTAAAGTGAAACCACATGAGGTCAACTATTCAATTGTCAGTTGAGGAAAAGCATCACGTCATTTGGTTCCCGAGACTCTGTTGCGTAATGTTGGGAATAATAGAAAGAATGCATTTGGGATGTCACCATGTAATTGCTTTATTCATTCATTATATTAAAAATGTTTTCTCTTTATTCCAAACCTACTACGTTATGCAAAACACTCAGGCAATAAGAGCAGATGAAAGAAGGAAGACTGTTGTGGGTTCACACTGGTTAGTGAAAAGCAGAGACAGAGTTAAGGTGCCATGACCAAAAATGTTTGGGAACTGCTGCTCTAGCCAATTGCACAGGCTGGGCCTGGGGTGTAGGATGCACAGATGTAAAAATAACAAGAATGAGGGGGGCATACAGGAACACCCCCCCAAGCCCTCTTTCCCAAGGGCCTCTGGTTCTGCTGGACTTGCCTCTGGTTCTGCTGCTGACCCTCAAGGGATAGGTGCTGATGCACCATGTGAATGCTGCGTGTCATCTGAGACGTCTCAGGTACCAAAATGCTTTGGGCCATGCCTGCTATTCCCCGGCTCTCCTCAGCACTCCTCTGTGGGGATGGGGCCAGAAAATGGGGAAGGAAGCAAGCATGAGGCAGAGAACCACCATTTCAGCACAGAAATGCTACCGATGAACACAGCTGTGATTACAGCAAAGGGGGTGTGGAGTCTAATTGTGTATCTAGTACCTTCTGCTTCCACATAGATTAAAACATATACAAAAGGAGTGATTTCCAGACAAGAGTGCAGAAGGAACCCTGAGAGAATTGCAAAACTCCTGCCCGCTCCCCGACACACACTGTATATGGAGTATGTTGCAAAACTCCATACTGGATAGACCATTTGCTTCAGAATAATTCCTCGGGACACCTGCCTTTAAAAACTTGTTTTTCTCTCCCACATTGCTTTCTGTGTTCTTACATTAACAAATCCTCCAGATAATGCAATCATGCAAATCGTGCATCCAAATTAAGCACATTGATAGTTTCTCTATTCTGGTCACATAGCCTGGGCTTGTTGGCCAGAATAAAGAATTATTTTAAAGACAAATTCATAATCCCATGAATGGTATCAGATTACTAAATTATAAATGTGCATAAAGATTTATCAGAATGTATTATTTTGTAAAAATACTTAGACAGAGAAAAAGAGAAACACGTGAAAGCTTACAGAGGCTTAGAAAAGAATTACTAATTACAGTAATTACCAGATCTGATTCTGATGACAAAGAACACACTTTGAAAATAAACTGAAGGGTTTAAAAAAAAAAAAAAAACCTGGAGGATTTTCATTGATTACATGAAACATTACCAACCAATACATCAGATAGTGAAAAGCAATAAATAAAATCAATTCATGATTAATTAACTGACCAGTAATATTTAAGAGAGAGCAATATGCAAGTAAAAGAGCCTTTGGCTATTGGGTGGTATAGAAATGAAATAAATATTTACATTTAAGGTGCAATCCTGTGTATTTTTAGATAGAAAAAAGTCCTGCAACTCCCAGCATGCCCTGCCTGTTAAAAAGGGAAAGGGAGGATAAGAGGGCAGAAAAGGACACGCCTAGAACTAAAGGACTGTAGCCACACTCAGAGAGAGGAACACTCCAAACATGGTGAAGAAACCTCTAAAAATTAAAACAAGGTGACACTTTTCATGGTTTTCATTTCCAGAAACCAACATCTGCTAACTGCATTTTACTGGGATGGATGTTTGAGCAGGGATCTACATAATAATGGGTATTATTTATTTAATTTATCACCATTAAATTGCTTTACTGCCCATCTGCTGAAGCTCTCTGAGAAGTCCACACAACAAGCTTAAAACCATACAATGCAGTAAGGACATAATCCTGCACTGGCTGGGGTGGGATGGGAGTTGTATGGCCGTTTCCCATCGAAACATACTGCAAAACTATGTACTGTAAGCCGCCTAGAAAGGCCTCAGCAGTTATAGGCAGCCTATAAATACATGTATAAATAAATAAAAGTGAAAAAACTGCTAATTTCTCTAGCAAAAAACCACAAAATTCTCCAGAGTCTTTGTGCCCACTGAGAGACAAAACACATGAGTGAAGCTGGCTAGTACAGAGACAAAAAGTGTGGTGTCCCCAGACAGAGCATGCAGTTTCCAGGAGGTATTTCCAATTTTTCCCTCCTGATTTTCCACTTTTCTGGGGATCCTGCTCCCCAAACCCCCATGAATGTGCAGAACCAATGGTCAGCCCAGGTTAAGTGAATCCATGGTAACTGAGAGAACAGATACTGGGGTCCTGCTGTATATAAAATCATTAAGTTGAAAACAGAATAAAATCAAAATATGAACCAAGATAAAAGCCCACAGTAGTGCAAAACTCTAAAATCCCATTAACACATTTGTTCTAAAACCAAAGGACTAAATAAGGAGGAATAACTAACAAATCTATTTCTGGCACTTTAAAGATCACAACACAGGCACCAGACAAGCCTCGCCAGTCAATTCTTGGTATGCCTGTGTGTAGGTACATGGTTAGCTTACTGCAGCCACAGAGGATTTCCAATGTAATCCAAAAAGCAGCACTGCAGAAGAGGATATTAGCCTGCTCTTCCCACCCCCAATTTCCCAATTTAAATCATCCAAAGCCGCTGCTAGTCCTTTGAGAGACTAGAAACCCTTGCAAGGCTAACAGGTGTTTCAGTACAGCATAATGTTGGACTGGGACTTAGGAGATCTTGGTTCTGGTCTCTCTGCAGTCAGGCAGCTCACTGGGTAACTTTGGATCAGTCACGGCACAGGCTCAGCCTAACCTACTTCACAGGGTTGTTAGTGTGCGGAACAAAATGGTGTGAAGAACCTTGTAAGCCCCCTTCAGTTCCTTGCAAGAGGAAGACAAGTAATGTACTACTACTACTACTACTACTACTACTACTAGTAATAATAATAATTTGAGGACATGATTTAGATTGAGAAAACAGTGCAGGAAGAATGTTTTAGACAGATACTCCAGCCCAGCATCACTTTTCCTAGCCTCCTATGGCTACTTTAAATAAAACACAAAACACGGCAAGAGAAGATCCTAATCTCCCACATAAATGAATGTAAATAAATGAAGCCTCAACCTCGGCCTTTCCAGGCACTGGCACTGCCTTGCAAATAGGTTTACAAAACCTGCTGGCGCACACCTGTGTAATTCTATTTAGAGCCCAAAAAGGCCAAATCCATTTCTAAGGCTTCCCTCCCTGGAGTCATCTGATTACCTTTGGCAGATCAACATCTCAGGACTGATTTGAATGAAGCGCTGGGTGTGAGCAAAAAAGGTGCTGAGGTGACAGGATTGCACATGCCCAGTCAGGCTGCCTCACCTCTGTGCACCACAATAGCACCTTGGAAAGGTAAAGTCCAGGCACACAACATGTTTGTGCGCTAACATTTTGCACAGAGCAGCCAAGGTCCTAGTTAAGTTTAACACATTTTTAAACTGCCCTTTAACAGAGTTATTTTCAAAGCAGCTTACACATTTAAAAAATCACCCATAAAAGCAGACTGAACTTCACAAAATCATGAACACAGAAAAAAAATTATCTTGACAAGCAGCAGAATAAGCAGCTCTGAAATGACACACTAGTTCCATGTAATGCCAGTTAAAGTGAGCTTTGAGAAATGAAGCACTAGTTGGACATAATGCAAAGTCAGGCAAATTGAAACCTCCATCATCCACTAGGAGCACTTCCTTAAGAGGTATCCTATGTGCCAGGGTTGGGCAATGTGTCATCCACAGGTCTCATGCAGGCCCCACCATGCTTTTTCTCCTTCAAAATTTAAACAGGAAAAACTGCTCACACAGCAACAAAAAGATCAAATTTAACTAGTCTGCAAGCTACATTTAACTCCTTTTAAGGCTTCACAGCAAAAATCCCCCCCAAATATCCTTAAATTACTCACCCCTGCTACATACTAATAGCAAACTCATTAACCAAATGTGGATCTTTATGGAGCCCAAAAAGCACCATCAATGCACACGAGGGAGGTATCAAACGGCATGGAGGGATGTCAAAATTTGCAGGAGTACAAAAAACAGGAGCAAACTCCTCAAAACAGCCTAATGATGACTGAGCATGCTCACTGGGCACAGAATACTAACGCTGGGGGATGGCAATAGAAGAATGGGGCAAGGAGAAAGAATGGAATACGTCAGCGGGAGACGTGGCTGGGTGGCTGGCATTCTACACATACACTCTGTGTTGCGACTTTTTGATGCAGGTTCCAATTATTTCTACAGAAACAGAGGCCACCCTCCCAAATGCTCCGAGCACAAACACAGAAAGATCTGTGTTCTTCCTCAAGCCTTCCACAACCCCGGCGTGAATTGCCACCCACCTTTCTCAACAGCCGAGACACCCATGGAGGCTTGGGCCAGGTCCGCTTTCTTCTCCCACTTGCCCTCATCTGCGTGGTACATTTCAACCGAGGTCAGAGGACACTGTTTGGAGTCCACCCCTCCGATCACCAGCACATCCTTGCCAAGCATCACTGCCGCAGCTCCTGCCCGTGGGGTGGGCATAGGGGGCAGCGCCGCCCACTTGCAAGAAACAAGATCCAGCATCTCCACCGTGTCCAGGGGCTGGCCCTGCTGGCTGCATCCACCTGCCACAAAGAGATGTCCGTCCTGGTAGGTTGGGCTGCAGTACACCCGACAGGTAGGCATAGGGGGGAAACACTCCCAGAAGAAGGATTTGGGATTGGCAGCTTCCATTTTGCCTGGCTGCCTGGCATCTCAGGAGGCAGACATGGCCACGGCGCACACACCAACTTGCCACCTCAATGTGGCAGCTTTCCACACAGCATCCTGGAGATCTGCTCGGGCTGGTCTGAGGCAGATCGGCGGCTTTACTTCCTGTGACACTGGAACTCCACATCCACAAGGCATTAGTAGATTGGAAAGTAGATATGGCTGCAAGGAGAGTCCAGGGTTCCCCAAGGGGGCAGACCAGGAGCGCCGTGGTGCCCAAGAGGTGTGGCCTCCTGAGGGAGGGGAACCATTCCTATCCTGAATGGCTGGGGATGTGCCAAAGAGATGCCACGTACACTCAGGCCGGGCATAGGATTCTGGGGGCAG
This sequence comes from Varanus komodoensis, assembly GCF_004798865.1. Classification (NCBI taxonomy): domain Eukaryota; kingdom Metazoa; phylum Chordata; class Lepidosauria; order Squamata; family Varanidae; genus Varanus; species Varanus komodoensis. Next base: position 18,850,133 of record NW_025336347.1, on the reverse strand, counting down.
GCATGAAAGATCAGTAGGCCAACCAGTCTCAGAAAGTGGCACTCCTTCAGCAAGTTGTCTTCCGATCGTGGTGTCTCTTGGACCTTTGTACTGACGGCAAGACCTGCAGCAGCCTCCAAAGGAGAGACAGAAGGGGAGGAGGGAAAGGGAGGCACAATGTTACTAAGGATTGTCATGGGAGCCATTTTGAGAAACTGGGCCTTGCTGGATCACATAGAGAGTCTCCTAACAGGTTACCCACAATTATTTCTTGTTATTCTTTGTGTTTAAGCATTCAGCCCAGCAGTGACATCCACATTCCTGGAATCTCACCTGAATTGATCATAGCCAAGATTAGCTCTGCTCCACCCATAAACCAAAGCAGAAACATGCGTTCCCTAAGCACCATTTGTTCTTCCAAGGCCTCTCTCAGAAACACCTTATCCTTTCTTAATGAACTAGACAGCATGGTGCCTCCCTGTGGAAAGCTTGATTCTAGCCCAGTTGTTGCACTGGCATGATCAAGCAACCTAGACCAGCTACCTTTCTCTCTGTCGCAGAGGTGCAGAACTTCTTTCAACCCCACAGCCAAATTCAATTGTAGAGAAGGTCATGGGGTCTGCCTTCGGTTGGTGTATGGGCCCTGAAGCAAACAAGGATGGGGCCAAAATACCAAAAATATCAGTTGGTTTTAGCTGATAACTCTTACTGCCAATAACTAAGATTTTGGAAAAGTCATTCAAGCTTTGGGTGGGGTGGGGGGGAGACAGAAGCCAGGAAACCACCAAATAATTCGTGGAAAGGCAGTGGTCTGCTCAGATGCCCCAAAGGCTGAAGTTGACTCCTGGGACTAAGCTACAGCCCTCTACACCCGTTTTTGTATATAAAATCAGGGTGGTTACTGTGGTACGAGAGCAGGTTCCCCCTCCTGATTGTTAATCTGCAGAGGAACCTCTCCAATCTGTACTTCTGAGTGCAGAACAAATGCAGCAGTACTTCTGTATTAACTAATCTAAACTCTTTAGAATTATGTGCCTCAACCAAGGCAAAAATAAAGCCAAAGATGGGCTTGGAACAAGGGAGTTGTTTCATCATCATCATTCCTGGAAGCTCCCAGTAACCTTAGCAGCAGCTGCTGGATAAGCCTGGCCTACTGTCTCCAGAGAGCAGCAGTGACTACCTGCATCCACAGGTCATCAGCACTGCTCCGTCGCAGGATGACCCTCCTTGTCAAACGAATCACAGGCACCCCAAGAGAACACAACAGGCCCATCTGGTACATACAGATTTGGGTGGAAAGACAACACACACTGCAGAGAGGGAGACTTAAGTAAATGTGAAAGGTGCCTGCTGGGATGCAGACAGCTTCAAAACACATTTCCTGGAAAATTACAACAGTGAGGTCACCAGAGGATAAGAGAATCAGGATGTATTGAATTTATTCTGACCAGAGCTTCCATAGCCCATTTCAATAGATCTCAGAGGCATCACAGAAAGTTTCACATTTTTAGGTAATTTGAATGGGAAGGAGGGGTGAAAGGTAAACAGTCAATTGTCAATAGTTTCCTCTTGTAAATCATTGTACTTTATATAAACCTGAACCTCTCAATATTAGTTTGACACTATCATTATTATTTCCATGTCTGTATCACCTGACAGTTAAAGCTCTGCAGGCAGTTATTATGAAACAGATTTGCATTCTGTTGACCATATTTAAAAATATCTCTAAGCAGTAATATAATGCTCCTTGCATCTGAAGAAATGGGTCACACTCCACAGAAGCTTATGTTAGGGTACATTAGTTAAGTCTCTGAAGTACCACAAGACTCATTGTTAGTTATTTTTGCAAGAGACCAACACAAACTACCAGGATGTGGCAAGAATAGCTGCAAAAGCTGGAAGGAGAGACCAGCCAAAGGCTCCTGCTTTCTTCTGAGCATTATAGCCCTAACTCAGGAAAGTAACAAGGGTGTAATCCCATGTCTAAACAGGCAAAGAATTGCACCATTAATGACAAGCAGCTAAATTTTCAAGAGACAGCTTTTTCTTTTCCCCTCTGTATTATTCCATCACTCAAACACAGCAGTTGTCATGTGTGCCATCAGTCTTGAAAGTGTTTCACTCAGGTCAATAATCAGATAATAGTGAACTGATCCTAGTGAAATGCCCAGGACCCTTCACTGATCACCCTTTTAAGAACACCGTTCTTTTACATGCAGGTTCCTTCAAATATAAGAAGCACAGGAATCCGTGTTATTCCATGAGCAACCCCAGATACCAAAATCCACAACTAGGCAATAGCGTAAGTAGTAGCAAATAAAATGTCACAAAAGAGTGTGCAAGCTTTTGAGTTCTCCAGAACTCTTCATCAGGATAGGACAGCATTATAGAAAGCAAAGCGATACTGCCACCTCCTGACAGTTCAGAAGTAACCATACTCTGCCTGGGTTCTGACAACATGATAACCCACTCAATGAGTCATAGCTTGTTAATCACAAACAACTCATGACTTGATGTTGGGTTGTTCATCATGGCTTGTTGCCTCAGCTTGGGTCAGACAATATGATAACACATGCTTCAATGACAACCCATACTCAACCCTTATCATGGGGTTATCATGCTGTCTGAACCTAGTAAACTGTGCGCCAATGCATTTTCATGCTTTTCAGCTGTGATGCAGTTTGAAAAAAGCCACACAGACTACAAGAGTGCACATTTGCAGGATGTGGTTTATGGTACTAAAGAGGCTAGAAATTGCTGCTGAAGGAGTCTTCATAGGTTCAACACGCACCTTCAGTACGGACTCCAGGTATCAGGCAGGCTCCCCAGCTACATTTAATGGGCAGCTCTGGAGCCTCAGCTCTGGTGCCAGCATGGAGGACTGATCCCTTCTTGTCTGCACTGTGCTTCACCCAGAGCTTATAATTTGCAGCCAGCCCTCGGAGTACGATAAATCCCCCATTTTTAAATCTTGTGGAGGACTCCACAGCTCATTTATCTTCCTCCTCACAAAATGAGGTATTTTAGTATCTTAATAGCTGAGAGCTGCATAATTTAGCAACGCAGGCATGAAATATTGATAACCAGTCCCCAGATCCGGAATAGCTTTGGCCCCTGGGGGCTTTCCAGTGCTCTTAGGAGATGGAGAGCAGGAACTATTTTTTTCCTTCCCTCTTCAGGGCCTGAGGGACCTGGCTCCTGAGGCTAGCAGGAAAAGCAGAAGTTTAATCTGTAAGCAAAGTGGCATTCCTAGTGTATAAGAACAGAGCAGCCCCAATAGCGCACGGACTGCAGTTTGGTCCCAGATGCGCCATGGTTGCAGCATGCAATTTGTGAAAAATTACGAGCTCAGTGTGCTGGGGGGGGGTGTGTGTGGGGCTAGAGAACCTTGAGCCAGAGGGCCAAAAACTAGTTGAGGGAACAAATTCTATGCATATTTAGTCAGGAAAAAAATCCTGCAACTACCAGTATGCCCCAGCCAGAATTTCTACTGTCTGAACATGCATAGGAATGTGTTCTAAAGGATCCTTTGAAAGGACCTGTAAAAATTAAGGAAAGGAATACAGCAGTGATGCAAAACCTCAGCCCCAGTCCCAAATCTGGCCTTCCAGGTTTCTCCGCATGTCTGCTTGTTCCCTTCCTCTGTCCCCTTTCTACCTGACCACCAGTTGTTTGTTGTTTCCCAGCTTTTTTTTTATTTATTAGATTAGATTTTGTGCTGTTTTGTGCATTTTTTTGCATTCTGAAAGGATAGAAAACGTTTCCTAAGTTTTCATTATTGACAGTAAAACTGTTTCAAAACATGCTGGCCTTTTGATCCTGCCCTTTGGCCTTTTGACCTGCCTTCCATTGGAAGGCAGCCCAGAAAGCTTCTCCAAATCGGGAACTGACCACTGGGCTGGAAAAAGTCACATACCCCTGAAATACCAGACTAGTATTAGAATCGTAGTTAGCCATATACAGAGAAAACATAGATGAGGGTATTCTGCTCTACTGGATTTTGCTGTGCTGAGGGCTGAAGAAGCACTTGCTGTGAAGGAGAACATGCACTTTCAATGGCATCAATTTTATTTCTTTCTGCAACCATGATGGTTTACCATTCAAACACCCACCCATCTGCTGTTCCCATGAGCAGCCCAGCTAGATAGACCAGCCACCCATTTCCCACAGTGGCCCACCAGGTAGCAGTGTAAGATGCCCAGAAGGATCAGGTGGTCGCTGTGGAAAAACAGGGCACTCAAGCAGAGCAATGGTCTGATTCGGTGGGGTTCTTCTAAGCTACAAAAATGAGCATAACAGTAGGCAGAATAAATAAGAAACCTCTAAATTACCTGGGCAGTGATTGGGTGGAAGAGATGGGTACTTTGGGTTCCCCTGAAAAAGTCTACTGTACTTTAAAATGAGGTCAACCTATAAAGACAAAAAGAGCAGGAGCAGTTTTCTAAGTGTTGTTTGGAAATACATGCACCTACAGACAGTTCTGGTGATCAGAAGGGGAGATGAGGGACAGAAAGATGATCCAACAAAGCAGCCCATGCTTTGCAAATGTTAGCTCCCATTTCATTCATTCATTCATTCATTCAGAAAAGAGCTAGGTCAGCCCTTCTGATGTGAATTTCTTAGGTGTTCAAATGTTCTAACTAGTATTGAAACAATAAATCAGGGGAAATAAATTCACATGTGACCTTTGCGCATGCAAACATTCTGATACATGTGCAAACATTCAGATTAATATTTGATACTGTCCACCTTGCCAAAGATGGCTTAAATAGCCTTCAAGCAAGCAAGCAAGCAAGCAAGCAAGCAAGCAAGCAAGCAAGCAAGCAAGCAACTTGCTACAAGAAAGAACTGAGCTTGCAGCAACAGTGCTCGACAGTTTCCAGCTTTACACTTCAGGCCTGTGGGGGGAACTTGGCAGGTGAAACCACAGAGTGAAAAGACTGTGGATCATGTCCTTCATGCAGCTACTATGCCATTGCAAGCTCATGGAACCACTAGAGAACAAACGGGAAGCCACTGTCCAGAGAAAGTGTCAGATCCCACTTTTCCATGAATTGAATGCAGAGGCTTTGACCGCATTGCTAGCACAGCTTACTCAGCAATCTTGAGCTCTAGCTCCCACTGCAGTTCAGTACAAGCAGCCAAGAGTTTAAAATATGTATCTGTTTTTTAAAAAAAAGTTTAAAAAATCCCACTCACAAGCAAGGATGTGCTGCCTTGCCAAGTTAATTCTGCTGCTGGTGCCTTAACCATCTCCTGCCTCAAAGAAAGACTTAAAGATTCCATCTTAAGCCAACAGAAAATTCCTTTTTTATTAGCTTGAGCCTGTTAAGCCTGAGTTGATTTGAAAGATCACGTTTAGCATAGGATAGAGAGCTGTGTCTGTTCTGAGACACAAACAGAAAAAGAAATGACCCTTGTTCAGCACCCTCTGAAATTCTGCCATAATTATGCAAACTAATATGGTGCAGATACTTACTCTGCTTCGGAGACATGGGCTAGCAAATAATTTGAAATTTTAAAGCAGGGATTATAAAGAAAAAGGCAAAGAGAGAATAGAAGCAGCATCAGGAAGTCCCAAAGATCAGAGGGCACACAACAGAGAGCCCCATAGGTACACCAACCATTTTGGAAACTATTTCCTTTCCATCTCTGAGTCCCTTCCAGTTCTTGTCCATATGTTGTCAAGTTATTATTTGCAATCTGAAGACTAGAAGCAAAGATTCTCAAAAGGCCAAGTTCTGCCATGAGATGGGAGATTCCATGCAAGTGTAGTAAATGCGTAGATCAGGCTTCACCAAGTTGGTGCCCCCCAGGCGTTTTGGACTATTAAGTCCCACTAGCCACACCCAGCATGGCTAATGCACAAGGATGCCAGGAGATGCAGTCTAAACTATCTGGAGGGCACCAGCCCAGGAAAGACTCCATAGATTACCTGGGACACACATTCCTAGGAAATAAAGAACTCCATACTGTAGTAGCCCAAGACATTACAGTTCGAGATCTAACAAGCAGAAAGTAGCTTGGTGGTCCCACAACCAACAAGAGAGAGATAACTGAAATGTTGTTGCTTCCCAGCTACAGGGCTTGTTTGCTGCAAGTGAGAGCAGGATCAGTTCAGTTGCTTGGCAAGGAGTACGGTGTCTTTGTCACCTATTTCCCCTAGTCAGTCCTGCTAGTCCAACCCTATGATTCCATCATATGGCTGAACAAATTGTCGTATATGCTGTTGATTTCCCAGGGCACTTAAAGATGGCATGGGGATTGTACGCAAGAGAGAATCAGTGGGCAGAGAATGGGTTAAGCACCTCTCCTTCCCACCTGCCAATCCTTCTTTGGAGAGCTCTCCCTCCTTGGTATTTTGGCAGATATGCTGCATTTGCTACAAAAAACATCTTGCTTTGCTCTCATTTGTATAGAGGGAAGTCCTCTTAAATAGAGGGAGGGAGAGACTGAGGGAGGGATGAGAGCCATAGCAAGACACAGCCTCCTGACAGAATGAATGAAGCTCACCCATGATAAGGCTGGCTTTCAAGCGGGGGATGCCGAGAACTGTAGCTGAGCACACCTGGCAGCTAAGCACACCAGACTGAGGAAGGCTGGCTTAAGCCAACTGAGTTTTAATAAAGAGGTATGATATATGGACTTAAAAACAATCAAAAGGATAAAATTGGTAATACACGTTATGTTAGAAATAAAAAACTTATAAGCAAGAAATGGGGAGATATTCCAAGCAACTGAAGAAAAAAGGATGCAGGAAAAAAAGTATTCTGCCAGTCTAGCTGATGTTTTGAGAAAAGGTGAAAAGGAAAGGACAACACCATCTTCTGGAAGAAATAGGTGACTTCCAGGCCTATGCATGGGCAGGTATGAAAATGACACACTGGGCCTCTTTGCACTAAACAGCAGCTAATTGCGGGTTATTAACCCACAGGGTTCTACTGGCATTTTGCATATGCAAATTCTGATTGGCTCAATCAAAAGTTACAATGTGACATCCAATTCCAGGCATTATAGGTTAATTCAACAATTAATTGTAACTGTTGACCCACAATTAGCCTGTAGCATCCAATTCAGGCATCGTGCAATAATGTCCAATCAGCCCAATTGAAGATTGCCTATGTTGGCAAAATACATCTGGCATATGGTAAACTGTGGGTTAATTGACCCATGATTTGTCACCATTACGTGAGATCTGGGTCATGCCGATGCTGCTTAATCCCCTTGATTTTTTCCTTGGTCACAGACTGGAATTCATGGGTACGAAGGGTAATAAACAAAAAGTTCCCTTCTTTTCAGATGGAATGAACATTACCCCAGAGACAGTAACTTAGGATCAGTGCATTAAAGCCAGTTTGGAACCATGTGCAGCCACAGACCTGGATCCTCTACCCGCTATTCAACACCTCCATCGTTCTGCTTCCATCCTGCTCGCTGTATTTATGGTGACGTGCCAACAGTTTTGCAATTAAGAACGCATCCTATCCAATAACAACTGGCAGGCAGTAGGGAGCCATCAAATCAACCAGCACTTAGTTTCTAACAGATGTGTTGGGCCTCAATCCCAACCTGGAATGCTACATACCTTCTTCTAGAAGCCCTTCCCTAAATCCTCGAATAGGTTTATTTTGGTTACATAACGATGGGGGGGGGGGAGAGAGAGATTGTGCTCATGTCAGAAGCTGTCATTCCTTTCATCGCAAGGTATGCTCCAAGGCCACGGGTGCTGTGGCACTGGAAGTACATCCAAGGGCTAAGTGAATGCCTGGATCTAGGACAGACCTGAAACCAGGGATCATCAGCTCCTCTCTCAAGGGCCAGGTCTTGACTACTTATGAGCACCCTTTTCCAAACCCTTTTCACCTCTAAGCACATAAACCTCTCAGAAGGATCAAAACAAACCTGAATACGTGGTTATGCCATACTGCTCCCAGATTCTTGGCATACACTCCGTGACCCACAAGTGAATACTAATGCATGAGTCAACACTTAATGATTTCTAAAAGGAGCTGGGGGTTCAAGCAATGCTCTAATGTTGTTTCTACACAGCCTGGGTTGTGCTTCCAATTCCAAACCCCATCTCTGGCCCACAGCTCTGAGGTCGTGTACTTCTCACATGGCTGATGCTGCAAGTCTCAAGTCCTCACCATTGCACAGACTGCTCCTGCTCAGAAGTTTAACAGCAGCTGTCCAATGTCACATGCTGTAGATTTACCATTTTCCAACTAGCCATGTTGACTATGCTGCACAATGTTAGGCTGTAAGCCTAAAAGTCAAGGGCGAACTCCAGGCGGGTGGGCCTTCCCTCACTAAGCCTCTGAGAAAGCCAATAGCTGGCTTTTCACCTGTTATCTTGGAGACACTGTATGGAAAGATTAAATCATTTATCACCACTAAATCACTGCTTCTCCCTGCATCCCTCATCAGAGGAACAAGAGTCTGTTCATTTTCTCAAAAGATGCAATCACTGCCAGATGGGGGACTGAAGCAACTCCCCTATGAGGAAATAAGCCTGAGGTTATCTTGTTATCCAAAAAAGAAGTCTAAAGGGGGCCATAATCAAGATTTAACATGATGCATATAGGAAATGGACTATTTTTCCCTCTCTCACAATACTAGAACTGGGGGCCAATCCATGAAGCCAAGTGACAGGAAACTGATGGCAGACAAAAGACAGTTCTCCACAAGTTGCAGAATTAAACTATGGAATTGCTCTCTCAAGATGTGGGGATGGTGACTAGTGCAGAGGGCTGAAAAGCAGATTAGACCGATTCATGACTGTCAATGATTCCTGGTCATGAGATGGGCTACATGCAACCTCCAAGACCAAAAGAACCAGCAAGTCTGAATACAAAAAATACTGAGGACTAACCACATGCAGCTAACTTTGTCATAGATTTCCCAGAGCCATCTTCATGGCTACTGTAGGAAAACGGGATGCTGGACTTCAGAGTGCTCTGACCCACTTCAGCAGAGCTCTTCTTACGGAGAAGGGAGCACGCTGTGGGGACAGTGGGGCAAGAGCTCACCTCACTGAAAGACCCAGGCAAGACAAGCCTCTTTTGGTCTCCAGAAGCTGCCTGAACAGAGTTACGAAGGCGAGGCACTAAAAAAGCGGCGGACCTTAAGAGAGAGAATCTCTCTTAACTCTACTCTGTTCAGCACACAGTAACACACAAGAGGTGTGAGGTAGCGACTTTTCTGTTTGGCTAAGAAGGGGTAAGAACAGACTCACTCCTGGCCCTGCCCACAATTCCAAAACATGCTTTTCACTGATTTTTTAAAAGAAAATTAATGTGCTTGCTTTCCAATCTTTTTTTCTTTCAAGGTAATGCTCCTTTCACAGTCATTGTTTAATCAACTTGAAGCACGCTGGGTCTTACTTCAGACTAAACGGGTGCAGGACAGGCTGCACGAGTGGCACTGCTGGCATGGGGAGAAGTCTAGAGAACAACTCTGCACATGCTTAGTGGCACCATTTACTGGACACTGAAAACATCTCATATGGAGGAACTCTAAATGACGACCTTAAAAATGTATCGTGAACACAAGCTCTAATCCGCCAGGCAAATGCTCCCCGTTTCCCTCTCAGGGGTGCACTACCTGGAGGAACAAGCGTAAGGCTGCGGCTTGCCTCCGCAGCCCACCTTGGCTTATCCGACAGCCGCCGCCCCCCCGCCCCCCTCCCCGCCAGCAATGGAAGAGTTGCTAAAGCGCCGACTAAGGAGAAGGCTGGCTCCGAGGCATGAGCAGCGCTCACCTTCGGCAGCCGCCGCAAAAGCCCGCCCGGCCCGCGACGCGCCCGGCGCTCCGCCGCCAAATGGCCGCAGAGAGGAGGTGCGGAGCTCGCGGGGACTCTGCGCGACGCCCCACCGCCTGCCCGCACAGCTCCGCGCCCCGGCACCTCTCCGATTGTTCGGGGAGCGGGAGGCGCCTGGAGGGCACAGACCCGGCACCGGTTCCGTGCGGCCTCGCCCCGGCCCTCCCTGCTCCCCGCCGACACAAACTTTGGAGGAAGAGGCGGCGGCGGCGCAGGCGCCCGTTCCTCCTCCTCTTCCCCGCAGGGCTCGGGCGCTCGGCAAAGCAGAAGGACGGCACCGTGCGCCGATCGGAGTTCCCCGCCGCGACTCGACGCATCAGATTCACTGATGGCCCCGGGGAGCCCCGAGTGCGGCGCTCACCTCGCCGCACTGCGCGATCCTCTGGCCCGCGCAAACTCCGCAAGCGAGGCTGGGAGGCACTCCTTCTTCCCGCTCCTCGCCGCCCTGCTCCAATGCCGCTTCTTCTCCTCCACTCTCGGCGAGTCTCTTAATATCGCGGAGCGGGGCGGGGGGGAGAAGCCACACACCACTCGCCGCTTTAACTCTTCCTCCCCCGGGCGCAGCGCGCTCGGGACAGCGGCTGCCTTGCCGAGCCACTCCGGGCGCCCGGGAAAGGGAGCGCGCCGCCGCCCCTCGACGCTCCTGCCTCGGAAAGAGCGCCGCGCCCCTGTGATGCGCCTTTCCAGTTTCGGAACGATCGTTTCCATTATCTGAATGGTTAATATGGAACAATTCCGTGAGTATTTCTGAGGGAGGCAGGGGAAGAGAGCGGGAGTAGCGTTAGGTCCTTGTGGGTCCAACAGAGGGAAAACAAGGCGGGCTGGTCTGTCTAAAATTTAGGTAGACCGATCCCACCCTAGCTGGCAATCTTGACCTCTTGGCAGTTGCTTTTTGCTAATGCTACTTTAACAGGAAAGAAACGTCTCCAAAAATAATTGTCAGAGTTTTAAAAAAGACAAATAAAAGAGTTAATGATGTGCATGTATACATACAGCCAGGAATTGGCTCCAGATTTTTTTATTTTTTTGCCCTATGCTGGTTTGCCTGCCTGCCGGGCGTCCCAATTTGAGGGAATATGTTGGGTTACATTTCTAAATGCGCCCTCTGTTTACTTTGCAAACAGAGTGGACACCAAGTTGTTTTATGATGGGGGAAGAATGGCATAGTCCGTGCAGTCTTTTTGGTCCATAAGGCTGTAAATTCAGAGGGCCTCTCCTTTCTCGAATAACATATTTTACTGAAAAGCATTCCTGCCCAAGGCTTAGTGAAATCATTTATTTCAGTACGTTATTTGTTTATTGGATTTCTTCCAATACAACAGCACTGGAGGCAGCTAACATCCACAGATAAAATTTTGATTAAGAAGGTAATAAAACATCATATATTAAAAGCACCCTCAAACAGGCAACAATAGAATAGACACAGAAGCCAACCTGAGCAACCTGTTTACATGCCAAAGGCTCACCTCCATAAAGTATCCCTGCTTGCCTGTGGAAAGACAACCAAGGGAGTTCTGTAGCTTGGGCGACACCACTGCAGAGGCCCTCTCATTTCTCCACCAAATGTGCCTCTGAGGACAGCAGTAGTGAAAGAAGAGCCCCTTCCAAAGATCTTACGACCTTGGCAGGCTAGTATGGGAGAAGGTGGGCTGCTCCCATGCTGTGTACAGTTTTACAGATTATAACTCACACTTTGAATTGTGCCCAGAAACAGAAATGGTTGTAACCAGGGAGTCTCTGTAACTGGCCCTGGTCAGTGGTTTGGCCTCAGCAGAGTGAGGCAGATGAGACTTCCGTTCAGCCAAACCATCTTCTGGTCAAACGTGCAGTGTTTTCAATCAGCCCGATATACAGTGTGTTGCAATAGTCCATGTTTGCCAGATCAGACATCTCTACAAATAGGCACCATTGGCTTATTCCTTCAGATACACAAATGCATCCATGGCCAATGCCAAAGTCTGGGCATCGAGGCTCAGAGCCAAAGTCCAGGAATATGCCAAACTGCAAGCCTGCGTCTTCAGGGAGGATATAACCCCATCCAGAATAGGCATGCTAAGGCTCCTGTGGGCCAGTGGCCATGGTGTCAAACAGGAATCCCCCAACACTACCTGAAATTGTCCCTCCAGGAAGAACCTGAGCCACTGTAACAGTACCATCTCAGAGAAACACCCCAGAAAGCACTGTGGTAAATGGCATTGAAAGCCCCTAAGTTCAGCAGAAACAACAGCAGGTTCCCAGTCCATTTCCTGGAACAGCCTGTTTTCCACAAGCAGGTCTGAAGTCAGACTGAAATTAATCTAGATAATATGCTTCATGCAGAAATCCCTGGAGCCAAGAAGCAGTCACATGCTCCAGCATCTTCCCCAAAAGCAGAGTGGAGTCTGGCTGGAAATTAAGCTATATGTGGGTTCAACTGGGGGTGGTGGGGCGGTTAACAAAGGCCTTACCACTGCTTCCTTTAGGCAAGATGGAATCACACCTTGACATACAGAGGCGTTCACAGCTGTCCTTATCCACTCAGCCAGTTCCAACCCAGCTGTTTTTATAAGCGAGGAAAGACCAACGTCCTGCACACAAGTGGTAGGTGGTAGGCCTCAGTTCTCCAAGGATCTTGTCCACATCCTCAGGCTGTACTAGTTTTAAAGTATCCATCGCAACCTAAGAAGCAGGGGCTAAGTTAAATCCACTGGATTTATGGCATTCTAGTCAACTTAGCAGGGGCTAAGTTAAATCCATATGCATTTATGGCATATGGTATCGATGGCATTCTAGTCAACACACATATGATCAATTTTATTACGACTGTCACAAATAATTGGTTGTTTTTTAAAAAAAAAAACCTTTGTGATATAATCTTAAAGATGCCTGCTCAGGAGGAAGACATTTTGCAATCAGATTTATACCCAGAAACAATCGCATTCATTGGCTGCAATCTCATTCATACTTACCTAAGAATACATCAGGTTATATTTAAAATCTATTACTCTTAAATAGACATGTATGCTACTCTGGTTAAGCTATTAAAAGCATGCCCTTGCTTAATCAGGCAACAGAGTTTTAAATATATTTTTAATGCAAGTATCGCCAGAGCTGGCCTGTGACAAAGGAAAAGCTTGTGCTCCTCTTCCCTTACCACAGAAGCCAGGATGACAGGCAATTAAATCTTACTTCAGTTCTATGGGTTATTTATTTATTTTTCTGTAATGGCACATGACTCTCCACTGTGGGTAACAGGCTAGCTTAAAAGAAGCAGGGTGAGCAGCTCTGTCCTGCAAAACCTTGCTGCTGTTCCCCAACCTAGTAGGCATGTCGTGAGCGGAGCCGGCTGGAGCCGGGGGTCGGACTAGATGGCCCGGGAGGCCCCTTCTGACTTGCGCTGTTTCTATTTCTAACCTCAGCAGAGGAGTGAAGAACTTGAGGCCCCGTGGACTTTGTGGCCTACAACTTTCATCAATCCTAGCCAGCAGAGTGGTAAGGAATCAAAACATCTGGAGGGCCACCCATTCCTCATTCCTGCACTTTGTTGACCGTCCCACCACCCCCATTTGAACCCCACTTATATACCATCCACCCCCTGAGGTGGCCACCTCACTGTTTACAGCAGGGCCAGCCCTCCATACGCATCTAAGGCAGTGAGGCCCAGTTTCAAAGGGACATTCTCTCCCCCTTCTCACGCACTGGCAGGATGCCCGTTTTACTATTATGCCTGCTGCTACCATGTGTGTGATTCATCTAAAAACAAAGAAATGATGTTCCTTGCTTCTCTGTGAGTTTATTCAATAGGTTAATCAAATGATGAAAAGTCGTTTAATACATTTAAATGCTTTTAACTGGATTGCCGCTTGCATGCAAATGAAGGGAACTATGCAAGGGCATACAGAGGCATTTCCTTGCACAGGTCTCTTGTTTCAGGGGGCTTGCAATATAATACTTTGGTGGATGGTGTCCAGTGGGTAAGACCTTGGGTTCTTCCTGCCCTAACAGCATGAATGGCAGGCGACATCAGCTGTCTGAACCTTACCGTACCTGCCTCAATGGAGGCCTCTCAACCTCTGCCCCCACACACAGTTGCAAAATATTGTTTGGATAATCAGGTTTTTTTACTGAAATTAAATTTTACTATTGTATGCTGTCTGTCACACAGATACGTGCCAGGAAAGTGGTGTAATAAACTGATGCTGATTTGTACACATGCACACAGCCACACTACTCTTTAGTCTCTTTAGGCGCTCGAATACAGTTCTGCCAAACGATCTGGGTACAAGCCTATGTATACACCACAGCTTTCCTGGATCTGCCTTTTGCTTCGTAATGGGCAGTGGCGAGAAAAGGTAACAGAAGCTAGCATTCCCTCCAGTGCAACAGAACTAACATTATTTGCTGGATGAATCCCTGTTCTACCTTTCAGGATACTACATCTCTTGTACAACTTAAAATCATGCATATTTTGTGTTTGAATTAGAATGTTTGAATCTACACATATAAATGTGGGTCTTCCCAATACCATACTTTGCAGCCTAGCCTTCTCCATCTGGTTTCCTTTGGTGGGCTAGGCTACAACTCCAAGCATGCTGAAAATTGTAGTACAAACATTCAGAGGGAATGGCCGGTCTTCAGTGTTTACTTTGTGTGGCTTTAATTCAGTTCGTCTCAATGATTCAGTAGAGTTGGGTTACTAGCAAAGTGCAGATTAACTGCCTACCAAGCTCTCCCAGTAGCCCCATGTCCCTTGAGTTTGTTGTTGTTGTTAGTCGCGAAGTCGTGTCCGACCCATCGCGACCCCATGGACAACACTCCTCCAGGCCTTCCTGTCCTCCACCATCAGGCTCACACCAACTGCTTCAGTGACTCCATCTAGCCACCTCATCCTCCGCAGTCCCCTTCTTCTTTTGCCATCTATTGTTCCCAGCATTAGGCTCTTCTCCAGGAAGTCCTTCCTTCTCATTAGGTGGCCAAAGTATTTGAGTTTCATCTTCACTATCTGGCCTTCTAACAACCTCTTAAATACCCCTCCTCTGCCTAATATACTCCCTAAGCTGGGAATAGTTTGTCTCCTGCTTTGCATCCACCTCCTTGTATATGGCACAAACTTGGTAATGAGTAAATATGGATGTAAATTACAAAAATTAACACAAGGAGTTGCTTTAGCTTGGCTTGGACCATTGCTCTAACCAGCCCAGTAACCTACACCAACTCGCACTGGCTCTGCAAAGTTTCAAACAAGAGTCTTGCTCCACCTTCCCTGGAGATGCCAGCAGCTGAATCTGGGACTGGCTCACACAAAGTGTGTGCTCTACCAATGAGCTACAGCTCCTACTGATTAAGTAACACTTGGAAGAGAAGCTGCTGTTCTGTAACATTCCCTTTTCATGTGGCCACTTAATTACATTTTATTTTGCAAAGAATTATGCATACTGTCAAGTACCACAAATATTTATTTGGTTAGAGCAGAGAATGAGTTGCCACTGCACAGACATTTTTCCTATGTGTGAGATAATACCCAAATGTCTCTATTGTGTGTGTGTGTGCGTGTGCGCGCGCATTAATCGTCCCATTACATCCTGGCCGTCCAGCTCTCTGGTGGGCGGATGGGTCCATCTGTTATGTTTTGACTGCTTGCCAGAGGTGAGTAACTTCTTCAGAACTAAGAGCCACATTAGATATTCAGAATAAACTGGAAGACTGCAGTTGATGTGAATACATTAGGTAAGGGACTCATTTTTGCATACTATTTGCATGAATGTGATAAATGATAAACTGAGAGATGTTGGACATACTGCTTTTAATATGCAATAGTTGTTTGAAATCGTAAACCACACTGTACTAAAGTACACAGGATTTTGTGGAACCGTTTCCAGCAGGGTGCCAGATGCCTCTAGGAGCTTCTAGGGGATGAAGGTTATATATATTGCACTATTACTATTCAATATCTGGCTATCCATAGGTGTTTTGATTCTGCACATGGAAGTTATTAGTACTTTCATTTCTACACCAGCCCATCGCTGAAGCTCTCTGGGCAGTTCCCAGAAGTTCTATTTAGTCACCATGGCTGGTAGCCAAGATACTAGCCTTGAACATGGGTTATAGTTTGCATAAAGCCATGTTGGTGATCAACACATCATCTTACCGTAATGACTTTTGCAGGTTACATGTTATGTTAAATCCAACTACACATTTAAAAACAGCTTCCAGAAGTGTTTAAACACTTTCTCATTCACACATCATCTTTCAAGCTTATCTCCACACACATGAGAACAGGCAGAGTTATGTCTGATGATGCCACATAGGTGTGATAACTCTTAAAAGTGCCACAAAACTTTTTTGGGTTTTTGTTTTGTTTTGTTTTTGTCAACTTCTGGAATTAGTTCCTTCGGTAGCCAAAGGGAAGATTCTCTAGGCTCTACCGTAAATGTTCAAGAAAGGCAGTTGTAGCCAAATTGAACTGAAACCCCCAGTATCTTAACAAGAATTCTGCAAAAATACAAACAGGTGAAATCCTTCTCCTCACTCCTCCTGTTACCTTTTCGCAACAGGCAATTGGGTTAGCCCTAAGATCCCATCAGAAGAAAAGAGGGCAACCAGTATAGTGGCTAATAGTGTGGGACTGGGACTCAGGCAATCTGGGTTCTAGTCCCTGCTCAGCCATGGAGCCAACTGGGTGACTTTGGCCAGTCACAGACTCTCAACCCCACCTACCTCACAGGGTTGTTGTGGGGATGGAGAGCAGCAGGGGGAAAATGTGATGTAAGCCACCTTGAGTTCTTTAAAAAAAAAGAAAAGGGGATATAAATCAAATAAATACATAAATAATAAACCTACATAGATGAAAGGAACAGAAGTTCTATATCTTGCACAGCTTCTTGTTAATTCATAGACTGCATAAGCCACCTTGAGATGGTTTAGACATCAAGCATAAACAGCTTTGACCAGAAAATGAAGCACAACACATGCTATAATGTGGAATTTACACACTGAAGAGAGGATGAAATGCACAGAACAGTGACCATGGATAAACAACACTTCCCCAAAATTACTTTTATTATACTTTAACCTCAGCTTTTTTTCCTAAAAGAAACTTAAGGAAACACCACGAGCAAGCTTAGAATGTAAAAAGCTAAAAGACACCAATAATAATGCATTAGCACAATACATTTTTCAAACAGTATTCACATAAACCAAGATCAAGTCAAGTAAGTTCAAGTGCCTGATGGAATAATTTGTTTTCAAAAAGTATAGGACCAGGCTCAAAAATACAGACAGTGCTCAACATAGTTCCATTCATTCCATGAGGTCATAAACAGGATGATGAAAAAACAGATTCCCCATCATCACTTTCAATGTGTGCCCACATTTAGAGAGCCATTAAAATATGGTACATCATGATCATCACCCTATTTTACTGAAGAACAAACAGATGGACAAATGTGGTCTGGAATAATGACCATCTTCATCTTTTTATTCATAATCACTAAAAGTGCAATCTCTCCGTGTGAGGACTCAAAAAATGTCTCCCCATGCACAGGGTTGCCCCCCAAGAACATTCCGAATTCCACAGTTGTGTTCAAATGTGCATGGGGCACATCTGTCAACACTTCCTTGCTGAATGTGAATATAAAAGGATGCAGAAATAAAATAGTTCATAGTTCATGTTCAAGCATCTTGGATGTGCAACAGCTGAGGATATAGAACCAGGGGACTGGTGCTTATTCTAGATTAACTGCCCCTTAAGTAAAAAGAAAGCCATCATTTCGGCACAGGAAGGCCTAGGAGATGAGTGGGTCCACCTGCCAAGGGAGCACTTCAGCAACAGCACAAGCCTTGAAATTCCATCTTGCATAAGAGCCACGAAGCTGTAGAATGCCAGCTCTGTACAGATGTCTCATACAGCGGGCTGCAGAACCAAAGCTCCAGCTGCCTCAGTCCCTCAGTCTCGATGGCAACTGAATTCATAATTGACAAGGAGAAGCATCAGGGAGAGGGCTGCCATTCACTTGTCAGGATGAGAAATAGGTGGAAGGACAGACCAGTGTGCCAAAGAACTGCTGACGGTGGGGAGACCGGGGTGGGGAGTGACAGGCTTCGCATTTGCAGAGACCAGCGAGCCTTTTCTTTCTACATCCTCAAAACAAAAGAGATGAGGGGCATTGTGCGATGCTTTGTTTAGTTTCTTTTGTGCAAATAAATCCCTTCTGCATTGCTGGCTTGTTGGGGCAGCCCCCCACCCCATCTTGCTTGGGGCCGCTATAGACCCCTATGCATCGAGGGAAGTCAATAGTAAAGCAGCCCAGGCAGGGGAACTCCTGCCACCCACCCCCAAGGAGACCTTCCCTCAGACTATAAAGAGCTCTCTCTCAGTTTTTGTAGCATGCGCTTGTTACATGTAAACAGGCGACCATCTCAGGTGTTACGGCAGAACAGTGCCATAATTAATACATTTATCAATTGATATGTAGCTGTTGGATCTTGCCATAAGGTGCAGTTTCAAAATAGAATATAGAGCAGCCAATGCCCCCCATCAGTGTACTGAACCATTTTGTGGAGGAAATAACAAAATGGTTAAATGCAATCAGTCATCCAGTATCATTTACATGACACTTTCTGAGTGTGCAAATGGCTGAACAACAGTCACATTCCTTCCCAAAATACTCCTGTGAGGCCAGGGATTAGATTCCAACCAAAGCTGAGGTCCTACTTGCAGTGGGTGAATTTGCACGACCGCATCTGTATGGGTTTTGGCCCATGGGAAACATTTATGGACACCACGGGACTGTCCTTTGGGGCATGGCTGTGGGGCTCTCATAGGCTCCTGCATGTTACCATCCATTGCTTCGCCACTAGTCACGAGACAGCATCACCACTCAGCCAGATATTCGCCAGGCCACCATGGAGGAGGTGCACTGAAGCAGTGTGTGCAGGGATGAGCTGGACATGGGGCAGTGAAGGAATCCCACAGCCACTCTAAGACATACCAAACGCTGCATGGAGCCCTGAAATTCATATTTTCCGTGTGTGGGTGCAGGAGCAGGCCCAGATATGACCAAGGTGAAACTATAAGCTCCGGGCTCTGCATTAAAATCCCCTTCAGTGGTCCTTCTCCAGGTGACGCCACCAAAGAAAGGGAGATGGTCTTCTTTGTTGTGGCAGTCGAGTTGTGGAATAAGCCTCCCAGAGAAGCTTACCTGGCACCTACACTTCTCTCTTTTTGGTTTCCCCAGACATTTCAGTTGGTTTAAAACTATTACCACATTTTAAATATTTGCAATGCTGCTAAGTTTTATTTGGTTACTGCTTTGATTTATAGTTTTTAGTTTGGTAGTTGATTTGTAATTTTATTTTTTTAAAATTTTATAGTGTAAGTTATCATGTTTTATTTTATAGTTTTAATTGTTGCAAACCACCCAGAGAACTTCAGCTATTGGGCAGTATAGAAATGTAATAAATAAAAAAGTGAGGCCACAGCTTGCTGAGAAGATGTTCCAAATGATCTTTTCTCTGCATTCCCCATCTACATAAAATAGCACAGGTAGAAGGCTTAGGCCTGCTCTCTGTTTGAGGATCTTTTCCAGCCTGAAGCAGCTTGAGTTCTATATATTTTGGAGACCATTACTTTCCTTTGGCCTCATTCACAATGTTCTTGACTGTGGTCTCAATGCCCTAAATATGAAAATCATTCAAAAAGAGCCACTTCATGGCTGCTCCCCAGCAACAGGAACATCCTTTTTCCAGGGGGCCATCAAAGAACATCAGCCTTGCTGGATCAAACCACGGATTCAGCTAATCCAGGCTTTGGTGCCAAGCCTGGCCAAAATGATGTCTCTGGGAAGTGCACAATTAGGGCATGGAAGCAGCAACCATCTTGCATGGTTACGCCCAGCACTGGGTATGCAGACGCACCCCATTGCTGAACAAGGAGGTTCCACTTCACTATTAAGAGTGAAATGCCTTTCTTCTGGGTGCCTTGAATCATTTTAAAGCCATGATTGCCTTTCAGAGGTATTGAGATATCTGGCATCTCTTAATCAATTGCATATCTAGTTAGATATTCTTTTTTTCCTCAGATCCTGTAACAAACCTAAGCTAAAAGGGAAGTTATACATTTACATAATAAAACTGAGCTGGCTGTGCTGATCAATAGGGCAATCTGTGCAAATCCCTGGCGCTCTTTTACCTTGCCTATTGAACGGTGTGACCATTCAGCCATGTGCTGCAAATCACTATGTATTTTTGGTACAGCCGCTGTGCTAACATCCTGTGCACCACAGTATTCCTGATTTTAGAATCGCAGTGTGGGTCACGGCCCTCCTTCCCACCTTCTACCACATTTGTCCAGCGGTTCTCTGGGGGGGGGGGGGGACGGCATGCATCCTTAAGAGGCAAACAATGGGCTAGAACAACGGCTTGCAGACACTGCACCGCAGTCTGCTTTCTGCTGATCTCTTGGCGAAAGAGTCGGGCTCGGCTCGGCCTCCCACTGTTGGGGAAGTAAAGGTATTCTCTCCAACTATTATTTCAAGCAGGAGAGCCCTGACCTCCCAGCCACAAGAATAGGCAGAGTTTGCCTCTCCAGCTGGGGTAGGAGGGGCCCTGTGGGCGAGAAGTGCTCTTTACAAAAGAGCCACAGCAGCCTGCATTCCACTTTCAGTGTTCTCCAAGAGGCAGTGGGGAGGGCTTGGATTGTTCAGCAGGCAGAACTCAAGAGGTCCCAGTCCCTCCAGCATAATTAGGTCTTGCTTCATTCTAGGGAAGTGGAATTGAACTGTGCAGATCAATGTGGAGCGTGAGAAGGTATTTGCGCTTGATCACTTATTTCTGAAACAAAACATTGTGGAAGCTTGTAAACAAGACTACTAGAAAATCTTGCAGTGGAAATGGGTAGGAGAAAAGTGAGAGTTCATGATCCTTTGAAACTTATTTAGTCGCCCCCACAGCTCTACCAGAAGCATCCCTCAGTCCTTGTAACCTTTCCCACACGGGCTTACTTAGCACCGGGCCTCATGAGGGGGGTGAGCAGCCATCACAGCCAATGAACAAATGATGGCAGCTGGAGTTGCTTTTAACGATTGGAAAGCTGGGCTGTGTGACGAGACCAGCCATTTTGCTACCACCGCAGCTAGGCACAATGCAGTGAGGAGCCTATGGGCTGGTTGTCATCTCTTCTGAGATGAAGCTCGGCCACTGCTGCAGCAAGGAAGTCTCCATGAGCCACCCCACCCCTTCCAAATATACATAAGAGGAAAGCATCGCTGTTCAGGTGCTCTGGTTCAGGCAGCACCAGAGAAAGTGGCCCAGAATGCTTCCTGGCATTGCTGACAGTTCCAAAGGAGTGTCTGGCACTGACAGGGAAGTTGAAGAAACAACACCACCTCTGAGAGGTGTGCAAGGGGAACAGCCCAGCTGGGAAGTCCATTGGCTAAGGACACCCCCTCCTCACACACGCACACACACTCACACAAATTGAAAGCAGAAGACTCTCTTCTTCCCTGGCAAGCACTGAACCATGCAGGACTTCTCTAGAAAGACTCTCAATCAAACCTACTTGGTGCAATCCTCAGCCCCAGCCAAGTACTGCTCATACTTCTCCTCACACTTTCTTACGCAGTGGCAAAAATAGTTCACATCAGCAATCGCCTCCAGGAGGTCTGTTTGAACCAAACAAATGTCATACAGTTCTGACGTGGGAGTTGTCCGGAAACAGCTACTTCCCTGACTTGAGAATACCTGTCAGGTGAAAAAAGGAAAAAGTGTATAGAAAGTCAACATTCTAACCCTTTGAGCGGAAGCAGGACCAAGGAATACAGTAGGAGAACAAGCAAGTGGCCTTCTTTCCTTTATTCATTTTATAGATAGAAATGCTGCTTAATTATCTGGCCAGAGCGGCTTATTTTATATTGTATGTATTTTATTTTAATGTTTATATTTTTAATTATAATTATTTACTAATTGTTGTAAGCTGCCCCGAGGCTTCGGTGAATGGGGCGGCATAAAAATGTTTAAATAAATACATACATACATACATACATAAATAAATAAATAAATTGTTGTGAAACCAAGAGCTGTCTGGTTCAGGGAAAACACCTGGGGGGGTCTGCAGATGCTTCGGACATCAACCAGCAGTAGAGGAGCTACAGGGTCCAAAACATCTGGAGGCTGCCTACCCTTGTGCTGGACCTGAAGCCCAAAAAGAAGCCTATTCAGACTTCTAGGAGGCTGGCAATCTGAGTCTCTGGCATTTGGAATATAGGGGAATACAAGGTACAACACTAGAAGCACTCTAGACTGTAAACTCTTGGAATACAATTAGTAACCCTGAAAGCAAATAATGCCACTGAACATGTACAGAGTGCCATTCCTTTGTTGCAGAAAAATCAGAGCTATTTGGCTAAATATGGATTAGCAAGCAGAAATTCCAGGTCAGAGGAAATGGTGTCCAAGCATGCTTGAACCCCGACTCGTGCCTCTTCAGAAACTAGGCACTCAGGCTGTCTATAGAAACCTCATGGTGAGAGAGCAGGACCCGTATTCTTGCACACACTGCCCTTCCAGCAAGCATGCAGTTAAAGAAACAAAATTCTCAGCAGAGATATCTTGAATACCTAAACACTAGCGGTTGGGGACTGAAAGCGACAAGGTATGGTGCAAACTGAACCACAGTAGGGTTCAGGGTTCTCACAAAATATAGTGAAAAGGTTGAAGCCTCATTTTCCCAGTTCTTTGTTCTTGATTCCATCTAGCTGGAAGGAGTTCTGCAAGCATTCCTTACTTGAAAAGGCAAAAAGGCTCTGCCAAGGGAAAGGATTCAAAGCTGACAGCTCTCAGTCTATGTACCAGCAATGTCCTTCCCTGCTCCAATTTGCACACAGAATATAAATAAGATGATGGAAGAACTCACAATCAAGCAAACTTTTTATCTCTGACCACTTTATGATTGATCAGAGAGCTGCTAGATTCACAAAACTCTGCTGCATGAAAGAGAATTGGGCAGGTGCCCTTTTCTCATTGGACCCCTCGACAGACAACCCACACCGGCCCAAACTTTCCATTCTGTACAGCTACGCAATGCACAGCTCTGAGCCTACTAGTTGCCTCCCCCAAGCAAATGAACCATCCCTGGCAGGGTGGGCAAGACTGATACAGAAGAGCAAGCTGGAGCAAAAGGGGAAGGGCTCAGCCTGTGGCTTCAGGGAAAGAAGTGAGATGCACAGCTTGATCAAGACTGGACCTACAGTTTGCAAAATCTGCCTGGCTTTTAAAAGCCAGAGATCTGACTACGGGTCAGGAGGAGCAAGGGCTACATAGCATCGCCACAGGTCATTGTCAGAGCACTGCTCTCTAAATAGAATATGACCCCTTGGGATGCTTGTCCAGAGACGGATAAGAAATGTCTCCCTGCTCTGCAAACAGGGATGCTGACATCAGTATTTTCTGCACACGGGGGTGGGATGGGATGCCGGAAGTTCCTGAGCAGTCTCTTAGCATCTTCCATGCAAAGTTCTGCATGTTTCTGATGAGCTGTAAATAAAGGAAACTTTCTCCTCTCAAAGAGCCTCATGGAGCCAATAGCAAGCCTTCCCATACACAGAGCAGCAAACAGCCCCAAGAGGCTACTGTGATGGCTGGACTCCAGCAAGAGCCAATTAACCTTTCCTGCCCTGCTGGTTCCTCATTCCACCAGTCCAGGCCTCCCTCCAGTGTGCCCCCTTCCCAAGCACCCCCCTCCTCTGGCAGGGGAAAGCTTTTAGGCACATGCAAAGCATTACCACAACAGACAGTCTCTCTCTCCCTCCCCCCCTCCATTTTACTTCCAAGCATGTTCTGGTGTGAAAGCTGCCCTTTTAAGCACATAGTGCTTTGAATGAGTTTCCAGCTGCTCGGAGGCAGGATTCTGGGCCCCAGCTGGGAGCAGGAATGACTCATGCCAGCTGAGGACAGAGGGAGCTGTGCAGCGAGAGCAGGCCTCAAGCACCCGCTGTTCTGTGCCAGCAAACAATTCTCTTCTAATCACCTGCGGGTGTGACAGGCAGCCAGCTCCCTGATCCCCAGCTCTCTGGGATTGTCTAAGAGTGCAGCAACACTCAAGCTAGGCAGAGGCGGCGTTCAGAAGGTAGCCAAGGCGACAGACTTCACTACTGGGGGATGGACAGCACATGTGTTTCCATGCAGGGGTTGGAGGTACAGCTCTTCAACTGGTCACAAGGCCTTCAGGGCACAATCTCTCAGCCCAGCTCACCTGCCCAGGTTGCTGTGGGGATACCAAGCACATACTTGATCCAATAAAAGGGCCACACATTGAGAAATGTCGAATGATAATGATACCTGAGGGTGGACGATGGTGTCAGAATCATTTAGCCGAATGTTGTCATCGATACAGATGTGGTGAGTGCTTGAGTCATGAGGATCAATCCAAAGGGGCTTCCCACCCTGGTTAGAGAACTGATTTCTGGCCCACCTGGAGGACAGCAAGACACACAACTGAAAGCTCTTGGCATTTCCCAGACTCCTCAAAACACTGAAAAGCCTCTGGTGAGGATCAGCTGAGATACCCACCTGCCTTGCCCCTTAAAAAACAAGAAAAATGCAAGGAACAGAAACCAGCATGCCCCCCCGCAAAAAAGAATCACCACAAGCCATGATCAAAAGGGTATATTCTTTCCCCATACAGATTCCTGTTTAACTAATATATCATACAATTTATTTTGTGTTCAGGTCTTCAAAGAATTTAGATCATTTTTGGCAAGCAACGAGATGATAAAGAGGAAGAATTAGAATGGAGGTGAAAGGCAGATAGCCAGTAGGGTCAGCAGCAATGAGTAATAATCAATCAAACAATCAAACGTGACAGAACGTTGTGCTGGTTATGTGGCCCCTGGTTATGTGGCCCCTGGCTTCTGAGCTTCCTGTACAAATGCCAACAAATCTCTGAGAATATCTGTGCAAAATAATATTTTTTCCTCCAAAAACATTGATCAAATGTAAGCTTTTCAGGATATCGTATGAGTATAAAGTAAACTCAATGTATGGGAGATGAAATGGCAAAAATATGAAATAGTTCTCACTGTGGGACATAAGGTATATAATTGGGATCGTTTGTGTACCATTAATGTAGGCAAACGGCATAGAACAGAAGCCAGACCTAGCTGCTGCAGAGAAAAGGACTGGCACAGTCTGCTGAAGGCCTCAGGCAGGGAAGGTTTTTTTAGTAAGCATGGAAATTTAGCCTTAAAAGGGATTTTGAGATCATGTAGTCTAATCTCTTGTTCAATCCGGGATCTGTGAGGTAGGATGCAACTACAGTATGCCTGATATATGGCTCCCTAGTGTAGAAAGAGATAGTGGATACAAGACTAGAGAAATATATGTACCAAACAAGGTGATTATTTTTTTTAATCTAACAGAATTGGGTTTTGGATAATTAAGGAGCAACTTGGAGCCTGCACTCATCCTGTGCAAGGGAGGAAGAGCAGCAGATCCTTACACCCTGCTTTTTGCCAGTCCAGCAGAAACATTTCAGAAGCAAAAGGAAGGGGGTTGGAGAGACCCCAGGACAGCTCATACCTTGGCCTTCCTGGTCTTCTTACCTCTCCACCCATCAAAATGCTTCATTTTCCCCCTCTGTAAGATGGCATTCTTGACCTCAGAGAGGCAGCCATGGTCATTCTTTCTGAGGCAAGAGATTACCCCCTCCAAGAGGTAAACAGGCTCTCTCAGACCCTGGTTCTGGGAATCTGAAGTATCCTATGGCCCCACAGACACTGTCATGAAAACAGGATTGCTCTGTAACTCAACCAAATTATTGCTAGGACCATAAAGGTATGGCAACCACTAGATTCTAAAAAGTGTACGACAGTCTTTATGTCTCACCAATCAAAGTGGTCCTGGAAGCCACAGAGGCCTTCCCTGGAGCTGAAGTACATATACATTTTCCTGCCACCATCTTCAGTGGAGAGCCGCTCTGTTCCATTGGTCAACACCACCTTCCTCTTGCTGCACCGTATCTTTCCAGGAGTGAGGTTCACAGGCAACTACCACAACATAGTATAGAAACAGGAGAAAAATTATTTGAACACAGAGAGTGGAGTGTGTCACAGTATTATCAAACACCAACCAGCAGGACTGAGACCATCAAAACAGCAGGGAATTTGAGATGAGGGATCATATTGAACAGAAATGGATGGTCTCCTTAACAGAAAAGCAGAGGTTCATGATTGTCAGAGCATGAAAACATCTCACCCAAGGTGGAAGCGGAAGGGGGCTGATGACTGGTCCATTAATCAATTTAAAGGCTTCTTTCAGGTTACTTCTGAAAACTTTTTCTGCTTAAGCCAATAACCTACTTGTCTGAACAGGACTGTGTGTGATGCTGAGGTGCAAAAGCCTTGCTAGATCAGGCAAAAAAGACCATGCAGCTAAGCACTGTTTGAAACGAACTGTGGTCAAGCAGGTGCCTCTGGGAAGGTCACCAGTAGGACATGAAGGCAACAGCCCTCACCTGCTGTTTATGCCTCATATTCAGAGCTACGCTTTCCCTAAGCATGAATCTCCATGGTGACAAGAAAAGGATCAATGCAATATAATGGACAGAGTGCAGGAGGGACTGCCCAGACCTGGCTGCAAATGCCATTCAGAATGACCTTGGGCCAGTCCTTCACTCTTAACACTGTAATCTACCCCACAGCACTCCTTGTATGGATAAAATAGAGTAAACCCCCTGCTCTTAGTTCCTTGGAAGAAGGGCAGGATCAAACTGTAATGAAGGAATTAAATAATATGTATAAAGCCATGTTCAATGGAAGTCCCCAAATGTACCTAACAGAGCACAAAATTCACCGCAATTGAAATCTGCCCATTCTCTTTCCAGGAGTGAAAGAAATGGCAAAAGAGTAGCCCAAACTAATGTTTTGTTCACCCTGTATGTAATTCTAATTAAGAAGGCTTTAATCCATGGTCAGGGCTGTAAAATTTATGACAAAATATTTATTTGATTCACTAATATCTACCACTAAATCAGTAGTGGGGTCATCAGGACTTGGGGCAAAAGTCCAGGGACCCATCCAGTAGAATGAGCAAGAAGACCTACAAATATAGCAGGGCTGGCTTAACATGTTCTGAAGTAATTTAATACCATCCTAAGAGTCCCCACCCTGCACAAGACCATTAAATGTGTGTGAGACAGAGAAGGTGTGAGTCCATTAAGATCTAGAGCCAAATGGATCAACATCTAGAACATTCCCTTTCATTTTCTCTCTATGGTGATTATGGTTTCCTGCATTTTTGTTAATTAAGTGGCTTTATAGCAGTTTGTTCATAAGTACAGGATGTTCGTAACTCAGGAACTGCTTGTATGCAGAAAGTCATTGTGTTCAATTTCCAATCATGTGGACAGTGTGGTGGATTCAGCCAAATGCCTCCTTTGCTGTGGCCAGGTCACTGCTTTTTTTTTCCTTCAGTTTCTTAACTGTAAAAAACACCAGCAATCCCAAGGACCACATGCTGAATTCTGGAATTTCAATGTCCAAACGATTCACACTACTCACATTGCCTTGTTGTAAGTCACTTGTTTTGTATTTTTAATATGGCATATAATGTGGAGCCCTTCTTGAAGGTAAATGGAGCAACTGCAATATATGCCCAGAAGTGGCACTGAGTCCATGGGAAGGGAACAGGAAGCTCTGCAAACTATAGGCCTGCTACCTCCTGATCACTGAACTCACAGCCCGGCTTTCACTGGTTCTCGAATTGTTAACAGCTCCGCCCATTTTCCACAAACTTTTATCTGCATTACAGGTTCTAAACACCTGCTGTGTTTAATGAAAACCAAGTACCTCCATGATTCAAAACCAGCAGAATTTTGCCATTTCAAATACATTCACTCAGAGGCAATAGTTCCGTGGTAGAGCATGTAGAAAGCCGCAGGTTCCACCCTTGGCTTCTCTGGGTAGAGTTATGAAAAAATCCTGACTGAAAAGCTAAAAATGCTGCCAATGTCAAGAGTACTGAGCTAGATGGACCAATGGTCTGACTCAGTATATGACAGCTGCCTGTGTTTCTTTCTTGTTGCAATGCAGGATGTGAGCATCTTGGCCATCATTACATAAAATGGAGTTTTTGAAACCAAAGTTCCCCAACTCCACTGTTGCATTAATTTCCTATTTCTTTTACTCAGTCACGTTTGGACATTTTTGCTGCCCACCCACCAAGAAAAGCAGGATACCTCCATGAGGATGGTAAGACTTCCTCTTGCAGCCCCAGCCCAGGGTAAGGGAAGGGAATGTAGAATGAAAGTGTCTAAACCAAAATCTCACAGGAAGCCATCATCACACAGGGACCCAATGGAAAACTCTCCAAATTGATTTAGACAATGCTTGGCAGACCAATGTAAATCACTCTCTACAAAACTATACAAACTGGGGAGAAGCAGAGGTCAGTTTCTTAATAAAACATGGCAGGTATTCAGCCAAGCAAGTGGGGATACCTGCTGGGCTTGCCAGGAAGGCCAGCTGCAACTGAAGATGCTACAGCAAGCAGGAGTTTGGTTTGCTTTTTGCCCACTCACCGAGACGTTCTGCAGAGTGGGGAAGTGGGGGTGCTGCCCCTCCAGGGCACACTGCACTGCTGGCAGGAGGCGAGGCAGGTCTGTACCGAAGGTGCGGAAGATGACGGCAAACTGCCTCCCTTCCCGGTGCAGGCTCTCCAAGAGGTAGAAGAAGGATGGCAGCACTAAGTGGTAGTGCTTGGCCTGCTCACCTTTGATGGAGAGCAGTGGGTGAGGCTGGCCTGGCCATTCCAGCAGCTTCAGGTGGCGCCTGTGAAGGTCCCGGAACTTCTGCCCTTCGGGTGTCTCAGTGAAGCTGGTGCTTCGGCCATACTGAGAGTAAAAACTCACTGAACCAGGGCAGGGGGGCAGCAGTGAGGGGGAACTGCTGAGCCACTGCCACTCACCTGGAACAGAAAGGAAGTGAGCAGAGGAGGTCACGATGCTTGGCTTCAAAATGATCTTTCTCCTGTGCCAACCACCTGAAACCTCCTATTTGTTACTGTTAAGGCTCCACGCTTCTCCATCCCAACTATCTTCCTCTGTTTTCTCTCTTGCCCTCTGGCAGCACCTAGTCAACTGCCCGGTTCAGCTGTGATGTGTCAACATTAACCCATCTAACACCAATTTCTTTCTGGACTGAAGTCATTTTGGAACCATTTTGTGTGATTTACTGACACTCACAGTCTTGAAGTGCATCCTGGTCCCCTGAGCATTCATTTTGTTGAATGAGCAACAAAAGTGGATAGCAAGTTCCCTTATGGTAACAAAAAGGCTTGTTCCCCAACAGTGGTAATTATAAAACATTAAAGCTCTTCCCACATTTGAGTGTGGACTTATTATAGATAGCAGCTCCCAGCCACCTACATGGGATAAACTAATGTGTATTTCCATCCCAGGTTTCATTCCTCAGAAGTGGGTCTATTTAAGCATTACGCACCATACATACTGTGCATTACTGTTGCAAGCTGTTATCTATTTGCAACATGGATAAATGTTCCCTATAAGTCAGAGAGAGAGAGAGAATGAGAGACAGAGAGAACCGTGATGCTGTGAAGAGACTGGGACCTTGGGTTCAAATCCCCGCTCAATCATGTAGTTCACAGGGGTGACCTTGAGCTGGTTACTCTCTCCATCCAACCTACCTCATAGGCATGTTGAGAAGATAAATGAGGGAGAAGAACCATGTAAGAAGTACTGAATTGTTTTCTTCTCCCCTTCCCAAATTTCATGCACTCTATCAAATTGGTCATTATCTTCAAAACAGTCTTCCTTAAGCAACAGACAGAGTGACCTCCTACTGTGGCTGTTTAAAAGCACACCAAACCATTCTGTCAAGAAGGTCAGAATTTGTAAAGATAAGCCTGGCAGCAGCTGTTTTATTTTATTTATTTATTTATATCCTGCCTTTTTCCTACAAAGGGCTCAAGGCAGCTTACATCATCCATCTTATCCCCACAACAGCAGTCCTGTGAGGTAGGTTGGGCTGAGAGGCTGTAACTGGCCCAAAGTCACCCAGTTGGCTCCATGGCTGAGCGGGGACTAGAACCCAGATCGCCTGAGTCCCAGTCCCATGCTCTTAACCACCACACCACACTGGCTCTCACACCACACTGGCTCTCACACCACACTGGTTTTAACACTAGATGTCCTAAGGGGTGATGTGGGTCCAGATAAGCCTGTACAAAATGTAACCTAATGTTTCCTGCCGATTACATTTTCCCTTTTTGATGGATGTGTCCTACTTCTATTCAGCAACGGTTCCAGCTATGACAGTTTTGTTCCTAATCATGACATATATAAATTGGTCATGCATGATGACTGTGGCAGCTGGTCCCCGCTGGAGATGGGCTCACTCTATATTGTTAGTATACACCTGACACAGAGAGTCTTTCTTGTATATAAAAAGCAATTTGCTGGTGCTGTCTTCACTCACATAGTCAGACAACGAAGAATAGAGACTTTTTGTCCTCAACCAAAGAATCACCCACACAACACACACACATACAGGTACACGAGAGAGAGAACTACTTTGGCTGTGGTTACTACTGCTGAAGAAACAGGGTGGTGTTCAGTTTCCTGGAAGTGGCCAGTCACTTCAGTGCCCGAGATGCACGTGTGGTGCTGCCTACTGTTCTCATGCCCCTTCATGACACCCAGATCAGCAGCCTTCTCCAGTGCTGGGTCAGTCACTAGTTGCACTGCACAACTGGGACAGCCCTTCAATGGAAGTGGAAACCAGGCTGCACAAGCCATACCAACCGAATTTTCATCAGTGAGTCCATCAAATTCTGAGATAGGGCAACAGAGAATGCAGAGCAAAGTAAGGGCAATCCTTGAAGTTACCCTCAGCAGACGCTTGCCCAGATTTTATTCAAAACTTCCAACTGATGCAGGACTGGTGTCATCACTGGGCACTAGCTGGGATTCATATCCCAGCATGGAGCCCAACATCAATCCACACAAGCCTTCTAACCCTTCTGCCCTCACTCCTTGCTGCCACTGCTTACTCACTTTCCTTCTCTGATTATGCAAAACTGGAAACAGCAGCTTCTTGCTCTGAGTAGTTTTTACAGATTGCCTCCACAGAGCGAGAGGAAGCGTGCATGACTGAAGTGGGGAGGGGGGGCAGCAAAACCTGCATCTGGCACTGATTCTATGTATAATATTATTTCTATAAAACAAAGATGAAATGACACAATTTCCACTGAAAAAAATTTGAGTCACTCTTGCAGCAAAAGAATAAAGCACAGCATTATTCCAATTCAGAAGGGAAAAAAATTCTATCAAATGAAGTAAAGTGGAATGGATGCATATTCTATGTTAGTGCCAATAGTTCAAACAGAGGATACCTGAACTCAAGTGTCTTAGCGAAATACACGTGTGGGTGTGCATGAGAGAGAAGAGTTGGCAGGCTGCTTTGACCTAAATTCTGAAGAAACCAACAATATGCAGATATGCTTAGGTGGGGAAGAAACAGGATGCCACAGCACTTTTGACAAGGTTAGCTTCACAAAGAACTTCATCTGTAGAGAGATCTGCATTGTGGGTGGGAATCTTGCCTTACACCAAAGACTCGGATTAGACAGTCTTCTTGCGTGGATCCAGGGTGCCAAGAACATTGCACACACACAGCTAACCTACAGGAATGACATGATACTCTACCTATCACAATGTCACAAGGCAAAAATGTGACTCCTGCCCCATATTTGTCTCATAATGGTAAAGTGGGAGGAGGCATTTCCAGGTAAAAAACAGCAGATGGAATGATTAACGGTTACTCTTTCCCTCCCTACAAATTTGCCCATGTGAATATTCCCTCCCCCAGCCATTTTAAATGCTCAACATGATCCAAGGCTAGGAATACAGAGTTAGACATTTGAAAGGGAGATCTAACGTTGATCTTATACCCCATTATATCCTTCCCCTTCCCCAAATAAACTTGACAAAAGTGTATTTGGGAATGTGCAGGTGCTGGGACGATGTGCACCTCCTCTTGAAGGAAATGGGAAACGGGTGGTGAAGAGCTGCCTAGCTCAGCACATAGACCTATGATAGAGTCTACATTCCCTCTTAATGAAAGGGACTCCATGAGATTAAAGAAAGCTTTGTCAATGCACCACTCTAGCACTGCTGCTCAGCTATGGCCTCCCACAGGGATGCTACATGAAAACAGTGGGATGGTGTCATTTGGGGTGAGGTGCCATCAACATTTGGGGGACACAAGATCTAGTTTTTCCTTTTCATCTGATTTGGGGCAGCAGGGTGCTCAGTGTAAAATAAGAGGAAATACCGAGTTACCTTACAGGGTTGCTTCAAGATTACAGAGGAAACATGTGCTAAGTACTCTGAAAACACTACAAAATGATATTGTGTGTGTGTGTGGGGGGGAGATATGCATATGCTAAGTATTATTATTTATAACCAAAGGCTGCTCCAAATACAGTTTTAACCTTCTAATCAGTCTTTATTTAGCAACAATCAGGCACACATCTGTTCGCATACATTAAATAGAGAAGTCTTTCTTGCCGCAGAGCAATTAATGCAACTGCTATTTGCCCTTTTTTGTCCCTTATGACTCTGTGTATGTTTACACAGAAATGATCCTCATTAAAATTAAGAAGCCTCTCTCTTAGGTAAGTGTGTACAGGATTGTAGCCTTAAGCTTCATCCTGCTTCAATTTGAAACCTAGGACTAGTCATTTCTGGGGTCATCTTATAACTCAAGACAAGACTGCCTAGGCAAGGCAAATGCCGCATAGGAAAGGTTTTGTTTAACTGAATGTTTCCCCCAGGAGGTTTCAGCATAAGAATGGTTTTCAGGTTTCAGCTAGTACTTGTAATTTAAGATAATATTTCCTGCAGAAATGCATAACGAAATCTGCATAACAATTATTGGCCTATTGACTTTCAATCTGCATAACAAAGAACGGGCTTACAAATGTCAAATCAGCATTTTAAAAACTTATCTCAATAGTTTTTAATTCTCTTTGCTGAAGCTTTTAGCTCAAACTCTTGACTTTGAAAAGAGACTTAGATGACCTGTAGTTACCCTCCTTGTGTGGCTTTCTTTGGGCTATAAAAGTACAGTGGTACCTTGGCTCACCAACTTAATCCATTCCACAACTCTGATTGCGACCCGAATTGGTCGTGAGCCAAGTCAATTTTCCCCATGAGGCTCAATGTAAATAAGGTTAATCCGTTCTGTAAATATTTTTTTAATTGCAGCCATCTCCCCCGCCCCCAGCCCCACAAGCACTACAGTGATTGGGCCCGTCTTCCCTGCAGGAGCGTGCCCACAACCGCACTCGCCCCTCCCCGAGCGTGCCCACCATCGTCACCCAATGCGGAGTTTGTGATCTGAGGAAAAAATTTTCCGAAATTTCTGTTTGCGACCTGATTTGGTCATGAACTGAGGCATTCATGAACTGAGGTACCACTGTAGCCAGAGAACCATTCTCATGAAAACATTAAAAAATGGGTTATTTTGTTCCCCAGCTTGTTTTGGTTTATAGAAAGACAACTCTAAAAGGAAGGAGCATGAAATTGAGGGACATTTCTTACTACTCTGATTTGGACAATGTCCTAGTAGGAATAGATAATAGGTCTACACAACAGAATGTGAGCCTAGGGTATGCCAGGAACCCCAAAGTATGGGGCTAAATGCTGAGCAGTGCAAGAGAGGGGAAAATAATATATCCTGAAGGAATACGGAGAACCGTATCTAAGTCTCAAAAGCAAAGTGGTTAGCATATAAAATTCTAAGGAAAAGAGCAGTATTTCATCACATGCTCTAGTTTTCTATTATTTTGAATTACCTTTTGAGCACTATCATACAAGGGAAAGTAGCTCCTCATTCAGGAGATATGCAATGACTACTGCCTGAGGTGAAGATGATGTCATCGTACTTAAAACATGTTTGGCATAATAACAGAAAAGTCAAGTGCTTTTGTAAAATTACGTTACACTGGTTTTTTCATCACTATTTGAAGAATACTCCTTTGTTTTAAGCCACCAAACAATTCTCATAACTAAAAATAAAATTCACAAAAAGGTGCAATCAGAAATGCAGAACCTCAGGCTTGCAGGCCAAATTCAGCTGCCCACATGACTATGCCCTCTTATTCCAGCCACGCCCTTCCCCATTTTTGTGCAGCTTTCCAAAGAACTTCTCCAAAATTGAATTTGGCCCTTGGGCTGAAGGAGGTTCAAGCCCAGCCCAGATGCTTGATCATGACGTTCACACAATCCATTCCCCCTGGCAATCATAATGAACAAGTCACTTGTAGATGCACTATATTTTCCTCAGTACAAATATTTCACTTTCAAATGCTAAAATTGCCAATAACCTTATTAACAAAGGCACATCTGTGACAAAGATGCACAGACTATGGGAGACAAATCAGCATGCATTGCCCACAATTCTAAATGTGACTGCTCTTATAGAATCTAAAGTTTTGGCTGAAGAACGCAGCTTTCTCACTTCCAGCCCTCACAAAACATGTGAGCACAGTCTGGTAAAGGTTAAGATACTAGAGAGAGCCTGCATGGGTATCCCACTGATTCTGGGCAAAACATTCATATTCTGGGCAAGACCCTAATTTTATCCTCAAGCTACCCAGTCATTATCTCCTTCCTCACATGCTTATTGGCCTCACAAAATTCTATGTTCCATTCCATTTAACTCTGTATCACCAGTTGTCTTTAAAAATGAAAAACAAATCAAGGAGAATATAAGATGCAATTTCCTTTCTTGAACAATTTTTTCCAGCTGTTGCAGTTTTCCAGTTACGAAAACTGTTGGTGGGTGACTGAAATAAACTACCATTCTGTTCTATTCTAATCATAGAAACTTGAGATTTTGGCTTCACTATAACTGTATGGCCTTACCTTTAGGGCTGATCTTTCCCCAGGTCACAGTACTCAAATAACAGTTTAGAGCAGCTCTCGGGTCCTGACCAGTGACAGCATCAGAGACTAGGATGGTATTGTTCAAATCAATGTGCAGCACAAGTTTCCGTTTCTTAGGAATTAAGGCTGCCTCACGAAGAGGAACCATGTTGATGGAGGGTCTTGACTGTTGGCAAGTCATTTCTTCACCTTCCTCCCTTTGGTGGGATAGACCGTGTTGTGCTTCTGCAAAGCTGGTTCTGGCAACCTTGTCCTCCTCTGCCTGGTTTCTGATGCCATTTCCAAGGTCATCAGTCACAGAATGAGGACATTTCATCAAGGAAGAGCTACTGGAGACAAGCTCTTTGTGTACTAGTCCAGCTGCCATCCCAGCAGAGAAGGGCATCAGCTTGGATTTCAAAGTTCCAGAACCTCTGCTGGAAAAATCGTCTGCTACAGTGGACCTGCTAGAGAGATCTCTCCCCCTTGTAGCCTTTGGGTCACTCATGGGCTGAGATGAGTTACAAGAGAGGTGTTGTTTCAGGCTTATCTGTATGAATGAGAAGAGTTGTTAAGCAATGATCCAAGTCTTCCTAGTCCCATTAGCTGATGCTGGGGAAAACTGCTCTAGCAGGTATCAGGGACTGCAGCATACAAGGAGCTGGATAGGATGGTCTGTCCTACCCACCACATGTAACCAAGGAGTTAAGGGTGATCCATGAAGGCACTTTCCCCCACTGATTTATGTCCCTCTTCAATGCTAAACAGACATAGGCTCTGCTCACTACTGTTTACTTCTCCTACTCCATGTACTGGTGCATGACTCATTCCTCCCCATTTCAGTGGGTCATTAATTAAGTAAAAAGCTTACAGTTACTTCACCATCACTCAGTCACAAATAAAAAGGAATAATTTCTTTATATAACTGAACTTATACAAGTCATCACCACAAGAAGTGGTGACAACAATTAGTAAAGAGCTTTAAAAAAAGATTAGTCACTGTCAAACAAACAGGCTCAAGTCTATCACTCACGACAATAATCATGACAACTTAAAATGGAATCTTGGCATTCAGAGAACTTCTCCCACATGGGAAGGTTTAGAGACCTTCCTTACAGATATGTCTGATCACCAGATGCTGATTATGGGTGTGGGAAGGACTATTTCTCACTTCTCATTTCCTGAAAGGCAAATCAAATTGTCCAGTTGAAGATCAAGTCCTGCAATAGGTGTGTTCTGATCTAGAGAGAAAATGCTACTGTTGTTTTTATTTTCACACCTAACAAATAGATATTTTATACAATATGTGCTGAGGATTGTTGTTATCAGTTTGCACTGAAATCAAAACAGAAACCTCAAAGAAACTTAAACCTACAATAAGGGGAAAACTGATATATTACTACATTACTTTTCTATCCATCTTTTTTACCTCTTGTAAGGAACCCAAAGGGGCTCACAGGGTTCTCTTCCCCTCCACTTTATCCTCACAACAACCCTGCAAGGTTGGTTAAGCTGAAAGTTAGTGGATGGCTCCAAGTCACCCAGTGAGTGGGTGAGCTTGTGACCAAGTTGGGACTAGAATGCAGCTATCTTGAGCCTTAGTGCAACATTCTAATCACTACACCACACCATCTGCCAATACTTACATCAACCTACACAAATTATAATTCACCTAAAAACAAATCACAGACTGATATAGTGAGAGGCTAGCTAGAATTAAGTCCCACTATGTTTACTTCCAAGCAGGCAGGAACACAAATCCCATAGATATTTACTTGGAAATACTTGGAACTTACTTCTGCCTAACTTTTCTGAAAGATTTTTAACCCTCCTTTCAAGGCACACTGCAAAGAACTTGCATAAGGTTACGAGGAAAGTTGCGCTGTGCTATTGATGATTACCACATCTGGTGTCAGGGAGTTCCACAGTTCAGCCACAAGCCAAGAGAAAAAGATTTTCTCAAACACCGTTTGTTCCAGACTGATCTTAGCTACCTCCCATTCTATATCATCACATTCCTTTTCACCCATCAGGTTTCCTAGCCCAATATCGTGCAGGCGCTTTTTCAACTTCCCCCAGCCGCGGGCAACAAAAAGCGAGGGAGTTTTCACCCTTCTTTGCCCCACAGAGCCACGCTAGGGAACTCCTTCCCCCGGAGGGAAGGAAAAGTGACGGTCGCATTCGTGCACCTGGGGATCGTTTGCGCCCGCCTGGCTGCCGGCCCGAAGGAACACGAGGTCCGCTCCCGCCTTCGGCCAGTAACGACCACCACCGATCAGCTGCCCCTCCGCTAAAGGACATGAGCAAGTTACCGACACCCGGCGTCCCACTTCCGCTCCGGCGCCTGCTCCGCGCACCAACGACGCGCTTTCCTCGGCGAGGGCCAGACCGCCCCTTCCGTACGCTCGTTTTATGCAAGCCGGCGCTTGCGGCACCGCCTGGCGGCTGGAGGAAGTATTTCTTCGAGTCTCTCGAAACTCGCGGTCTGGAGTCATGCTCCGAGCCAGGGGCTGTTGCTGTTTTGCTTCGCCCTTGCCTGGCGGTGAGGCTGACGCCAGTATGTGAGTTTATAAAACTGGATCAGTAAAGGACCGAAGGCCAGTATGAAGATATTTTTGAATTACATATGAGATAATTTTGAATTCTGCAGGCAGAAAGCTAGCACATCATGGCTAAATAGCCTAGCTTAGGTTATTTCTTGGGATACTGGCTTTCTATTTGCAGGGGAGTGTTGTTTAAAGCAAAGGAATATATTAAAATGAAAATAGAAAAGAAAACCACACACAGTTAGAATCTGAAGTGATACTGTCTTTTTGTCACTATCTATTAATTATCTTTTATCCAAAGTATTGCTATTCTGCTCCTCTGCTATTCTTTTTAGACTCCAAATGCTGCTTTCAGGCAATTAGCAAAACAGTCCTACCCCACAAGATAACAATCTGTAAATATAACACACAGGGAAAGGGGGATAGGAAGGGAAGAGGAAAAGAATAAACAGCTTTTCAGCAGTGTTGATGGAATGGTCCCACTTCTCTCATCTGCCTTAGTAGCCACAGTTGGTAGTGACAGCCGGGGAGGAAGGGCCTTCGTGTGGATGGCTTTCAGCAGAGCTAGTCAAAGCTAAAAATTCCCTCAGC
This sequence comes from Varanus komodoensis, assembly GCF_004798865.1. NCBI lineage: Eukaryota > Metazoa > Chordata > Lepidosauria > Squamata > Varanidae > Varanus > Varanus komodoensis. The sequence goes on along the minus strand of NW_025336347.1, from coordinate 18,812,278 downwards.
ATGGGGATATGTACACCAGAGCTGAGATGCTCAAGAAGACCACAGCCATCAGTGTTATGGGCCAATTTATATAAACAGCCAACTTTGGCTTATTTAAATCAAGTGGATTGTGGTGCATGCTGGCCACCCTTTAGAAAGTTCAGTTTGCAGTTGGTGGACAGGCCCAATGGCTTATTGATTTCTATGAACCTGGAAATAGTGGCTAATGCAACTGTTGAACAACCATCACAGAACCAAGGACTGTTACTTGACCATCACATAAGCAGCCTCTGGGTTTGCAGAGTACAATAAGCCATAGCAACAGCCCACCACAGTTTGAATATTCAAAAGGACAGGCAGCACACATTGCAATGATCCTGTAAACCTGGTCAGTCTCTAGATCTGAAATCTCTTTTTTGCCAGTAAAGGATAGGTGGCCACATATCTCTTAGTGCCAGAGCGTGGAGTTGTGAAAGCCCACCTCTCTAGGACAAAAATAAAATTTTCACCGTGTGATTTACATAATAGGTAAATCAATGTTAATCATGCAAATTAAGTGTGCTTTCTCTGCAGCAAACCTCATTTGCATAATTTCTGGCAAATACTTCATCACTTCTTCCTACCCACCAAGCATCTGAAACAGTGAAGGAACAAGCAATAAGAATTTAACTGTTCCTACAGCACAGGGAACAAGAGCTACCTGCTTTGGTCTGCTTTATTTATTTCAAGAAAATCCTGATTAATATATTTTCAGGATGACATGCAAGGAAATTAAACAATAAAAAGGCATAGTTTTGCACTGAAGCAAAAAAAAAGTCAGTCAGATTATGATACTGCTCCACAGATGGAGACAAGTATCCATTGGGAATCTGTTTTCTGAGATAAAGGGGACAGATGATAAATCAGCAAACAAGCCTACAGTATGGACTCAAGAGCCCCTCCCTCCAGTGACCTGCAAAGGCCAGACTTTCTTTCTCTATAGCCAGGCCACAATTCCAAGCCCATCCTTGAGTTTGTGTGTTGTGTTGTAACTCAGCAGTCATCAAGTACCCACTAGAGAACGTTCTTCAATGCACATTCCATATCATATTTCTTCAAGGGGGTTCCAGGACTGTTTTTTTTTTAAATCTCCATTATCATGGCTTTGCCTATCTGATACTCTCCAGATGTGTTCACTGGGATAACAGGAGTTGTAGAGCAACTTATTTGGAGAACACTAGATTTGGAAACCGGGAATGCCTGAGTGAGGGGTATAACTGGATGGGCAGATGCAGGCAGTTTTGAAAACCAGCTCTTGGTTTCAATGTACCAAAGACCTGGTTACTATCCTTTTCAGTGCAACATGTCTCCTATACTGCAATCCAGGGGTCCTCAAGCTTTTTGAACAGGGGGCCAGTTGAAAGGCGGCGGTGGTGGGCGTGGGCATGCTCATGCAGGGGAGGCGTGTGCGATCACGGCCATCCCTCCCCCACAGCATGATCGTGCAGGGAAGATGGGCACAATCGTGGGCACACTCGTGCAGGGAAGGCAGGGAAGGCGGGCGCGATCACGGCCATCTACTCTCCCACCCCCAGCACAATCGCGGCCATCTCCCCCCCAGGCATGACCGGGATCATGCCTGTCTTCCCTGCATAAGCATGACCGCGATCGCCGCCATCTCCCCACTGAGTACGCCTGCACAGACTCAGAGCTTTTGGACTTGCTCGGAGATCGTTTTCTCTGAGCGAGTCCAAAAGCTCTGAGGCGAGCCGGATAAATCATCATGGTGGGCCAGATCTGGCCCACGGGCTGTAGTTGAGGACCCATGCTGTAATCCTTTATGTACCTACTCAGAAATAAGCAGCAATGAGTTCAGTGAGACTTTCTCCCAAGTACATATGTATAGGATCACAAATGTGATTAGCGTAATGTGAAAGAAAGGGATTGTGCAATTCCTTATGCAAGATCTTTGCTATAGAACGTAAATGAGGAAGTCATAAAGCAAACTTGTATTCTCTCATGTTACAGTCCAGGAAACAGTGCCAAGGAAACCAGAATTCTGTATTCATTTAGAGTAAATATAATGTCACAGCATATTAGATCAGTTTTAAGGTGCAAGGTGTTTTACAATCTGTATCTTAATGGCACTCGAAACGATGTCCTATAAGGTTGGTCACACTTTTTCTATTTCTAAAGATGCAAATTTGAAACTATGGCATCTTTCCAGTGACCATGGAGGAGAACCATAGACACAGAGGCAGAGAGAGATGTCAAATATTTAAAGACTCTCAAGCTGGGATGAGAAAAAAAAGAGGTCAGAGCTTTTTAATTGGTGGGTAGAAGCAGGAATTTTAAAACTGCTAGAGTCCTATTGCTTTTTACTCTGGAGACCCTACCCAGGCAAATTTGCCTTTCCTCAGAGGCAAAATTTGGATGGAGTGATGATTGCCTAATTTAAGAGAATTTTAATATGGTACCATATCAAAGTAATTTTATACTCCTAAAAGGTAAAGGTAAAGGTTTCCCCTTGACATTAAGTCCAGTCATGCCTGACTCTAGGGCTCATCTCCGTTTCCTAGCTGAGGTAGCCAGAGTTTGTCCGCAGACAGTCACTATGGTCATGTGGCCGGCATGACTAAACACCAAAGTGTACGGAATGCTGTTCCACCCTTATACTCCTACTGCTTTAAAAAAAAAACCCAGTGCAATATATTTCCTCACAGAAATTTAGGTCGCACTGAGTTCAGTTAGGGTTTCTTCACAGGATGGTGACTTGCAGCTCAAACCTGCAAAAGAGTGCCATTGGCTTTTGTTGACATCTTATTTTTGTTATGGAGTATTATGTTATTTTTCTTTTGCATCACTTTGAATGATGTATTGCAAGTAGGGTATAATTGTCAAAAATAAAATAAAAATATTTCACTTGAGGAAAGTAGAGCAAACAATTACAATTACTTGGAAATTGGAGTAATTCCCAGCTTTTGAGGCAAGATAGCAATCATTAATTGCCATTTATGTATTCTTTTGGCAAGCATATATGTGCCACAAAGAAAACAAATTAAATTTCCCTCATGTTTGTAAGTCAAAAGTGTGTTATATGTACCATATAGCATTTGTGGTACAAGGAAACAAGCAAAGGAATAGGAAGCAAACACCCATATTCCTCCATGTGGCAACCTTTGATCCATTATTACTCCAATTTCCAAAATGGCCAACATCATTGCCTGATTTATTCCTCCTGGACCATTGTTTGTTCCATACTCCTCGTATTGGCCACTGGTGCTCTAGTCACAGCTGCCATATTACTTTATTAGGTTGTGCATGTGCAGAATCAGGACAAGAGTTCATGGCCAGCATTGCGTACCAGATAAAGACCAGAGATGGAGGCTCCCTGAGATGGTCAGAAAGCCTCACCATACAGGATCCAACAAGTAGGAGTTGTCTCCACTTTTTCTTGACAAGAGTTTCAGTACCATTAACAAAAAGGACAGGCAGAAATGGGTCAGGCAGAGTGTGTCCAAATCATGTGTGCGGGGAAAGTCCATCTGCAGAATTTCTGCCCAGCATTCAGCTAAAGATGGTATAGAAAGAGAAGGTGGAAGCCCAACTCACAGAAGAGTCTGGAAACATAGTTTGAAGGCATTACTCTTGCTTGGTGCTATATCTAAAGTGATTAGATTAGCAACAGCATGGGTTATCTCTTAATGGGCTTAGACGCTTGTGCCTGGCAGGTTGGTCGAGATCGAGATCGCTAGTGTGGATGGAAGTTTGGAAAGCCAAAAGTTCCCTTTGCTCAGAAAATGGAAATCGGGGTGGGAGTGGCTCATTGATGGCCTACTGCCCAAGCAGCATGAGGACAATGCTGACTGGGGATGGTGGGTGTTGTAATCCACTATCCCTCAATGGCACCATGCAGGGAAAGGCTGAGCTAAGCTGAAGTGGTAGTTTCATACAGCCACAGGGGTGCACACTGTGCCCATGGTGAAAAGAGTCATCTAGACCCTAAGATCCCTGCACTCACAAAGAGGCTATCCCGCCTCCCTTCCTTTGTTGTCTCTAGATCCTGCAAGGGTGGTTAAAAGTGTTTACAGGAGCAAATCCTTCCCCTTTTGAATAGTAGAGTCCTGGTGACAGGTGACAGGGCAGGGCAGGGCAGTGTTTGTGTTTCTGATAACAGCCCTTGGATGCCATAAGGAAATGATCCGTATTTGCCTGCCCGTAACAATCCAAACAAACAATAAAACGTGCTCCTATCAGATCACACCAGGATCAAACCCTGATGGGGGCCACTTATGCCCTTTGCCGGGGAGAAAGACACAGAGAGAAGAGATGCACACGAGAAACCTCGCTGCTCCCAACGGCTGAGTTCCGATGAGCAGAAGGGAGTATCTGTGAAGGACCAGACAGGTAACCAGGAAGGAGGCCTTGGTTTCTGCCCATGCCAAAAAGAGGGTGATGGTGAAAGAACTTTGGAACTGCAGTGGATAGAAGGCGGTGGAGGAAGAACACATCCCCAGGGCTGTTTGCTTTACCATCACTGGTATGTGGCTGAGCTTTCGAAATAGCATTAAGGCCCTTTTAAGAATCAAGTTAATTTTCAACATTTGGAGCTAAGCCTAGTGGAGATCAGCTTTTGAGCAAGCCTGCAATACTCAATCAAATGATGGGTTAAGTCAATCCTCTTAAAACCATTTAATTGATTTATTTTTAGTATGAGAACTTTATGAAACGGCGGATGGGAAATGCCATCTTTAAAAAGGCTTTGGCTGCTTTCTCACAGGGAGGAGGCATTAAAGGCTGGGTCAGCCCAGGCCGACCCTGCTCTTAGGGAGAATGAGGCAGCAGGTTCTGACAGCCAGGTGCTGGGGGAAGCAGCTCCCCCTAAGCATCCTGCATCTGGACTGGGATTGGAATTGGAGCCCTCCTGGGCCCTTCCTCGGGGGATGCCTTCTCCTGCCGCTGCTCTGGTCCTGACAGCCGTGACAGGCTCCAGGCGCGGGCTGGAGAGAAGCAAATGCCCCACCATGTGTCTGATTCCGATCTGGTGTTGTGGCTGATGAGGGAGGACCCTGCCGTGTATTCTTGCTGTAAGGCTCCAGTCCAGGCAGCTGCTTCCCTTTTAACCCCACCGTGACTGTTTTCCCCCCATTCAAATGGGGAGTAAGGCCATATTTTCTTTTCCTCTTGGTGGGGCTCAGACTGGCACCTCGTGCCTCTCAACCCCTGGGCAGCTGGAGAATGCAACTCCCGGTTATATCTGTGGCCTACCTATTTGCTTGGCCCATCCTATGACTTGGCAATGGGATATTCCAGTCCCTCACTTGGGCACTGAATCCTTGTCCCAAGAGATGCAAGGAGGCTGAGCATCTCTTTTGCGGGCCTCTTGCCAAGAGAGGATGACACGCACTTTCCCTTCTTTCCCCTTCTGTGCTGTGCTAAGAAGCAAAGCACTTGAGTGATGTGTGAATAAGGGGACTCGAACCCCTGGGTGTCGGGGATGCCTGAAGTCATTCAGGAGCAGGGGTGTTGCTACTGCATGGGTGCAGCAAGAGTGCCACAGAAGCTCGGGGAAGAGTGTTACTTGCATCTTAGCATGTACTGTGGCACAGGGAGGCGGCCTGGAGGCGTGCCTTTGCCGTGCCAACATGGTGGCATAGGCGTGTTTCTGCCACCATAGGCCCAGCTGGTGGCCACTGGTGCTTTTTCTGGGGACACTGCACAGGCCTTGACTGTTTCTGCACCATTTTCTTTCCCTCATGTGCCAGCCACCGAAGTAGCATTCCCACACATGGTGTAACTGTATATGCAATTAATTAATCAACCCATTTCTATACTGCCCAATAGCCGAAGCTCTCTGGGTGGTTTACAACAGCACAACAAAAATACAATATAAAATACCCCACATTAAGACTTCATTATAAGTTTACAATACAAAATTTAAAACTTAATTTAAAACAAATAAAATAGGTTTGTTCTACCCATGTCACGTATCTATGCTGTCAAATCATCTCTGGCTTATGGTAACCCTTTGACTGCCCTCCAAAATGCACTGTCCTTGACAGCCCAGCCCTTGCAAACTCAAGGCTATGACTTCCTTTATGGAGCTGAGCCATCTCAAACTTGGTCTTCTTCCTTGGACTTCCCCTAGCAGTAGTGTCTTCTCTAGTCTTTTTTGTCTTCTCATGTGCCTGAAATACAACAGCTTCAGTTTTGCTTCCAGGGAAACTTCTGCTTTGATTTGATCTAGGACCAATTTATTAATCATTCTGTCCATCCAGGGTGTTCATTCACAAAGTTGTCCTCCAGCATCATGTTTGAATGCATCAGTTTTCTTCCCGTTAGCATCACAGCCATGCCCAGAGATCAGGAATACAATGGTGTGGATGAATCTGGCCTTGGTCTCCAGCAATGATTTGCTCTAGTTTCTTCATTGCTGCCCCACAAAGACTCGATCTTCTTCTAATTTCTCAGCTATAGTTTCCATTTGAATTGATGCTGAGCCAAAGTGTGCCAAATTTTTCACAATTTCAATTTCAGGTTGTTTAATTCTTCTGTAGTCATGAATTTTGCTTTCTTGATGTTCAGCTGCAATCTTTCTTTTCCACTTTATTATTTCACTTTCATCGGGAGTTTTTTCAGTTCATTGCTGCTTTCTGCCATTATTTTGGTATCAACTGCTTCTCTTCAATTATTGATGCATCTTTTGCCAATTTCCACTCCTTCCTCTAATCCAGGTTTGTATATGATACATTCTATGTTCAGACTGAACAGAATTCACATTAATTTCCCCCATTGCCTGGTAAATTTTACCGCTCATCATTCCATAAAGGAAAGTATTGTGTAACAGCTGAGCTTTTACATTTTCTTCTTAATTAGGAAAACTTTATGAAATGCATGCCTTTTATTCATGGTCCACCTGCCATGTTTAAGCCATAACCCTGCGAGTTACTCCAATTTAGCCATCTGTGCAATGGTGTTGCTGGAATCCCTTGCCAAATCTATGATATCTTTCTTGCCAAATAACTTTATTCATACTCTAACATGAGGAAGTGAAACTCATGAGAGATAAAAAGTTTATACTAAAACACTGTGCTATATGTTGGAATAACGAGGTGCTTTGTGGAGCTGCAAATACTTATGAGATGCATCAAGTACGCGTTTGGGTGGGTGTTAACAGATGTCTACTTCACAGAAAAGAAAATACCCTAGCTTTCAGATCCGTCTAAGAAACAACAGGACTGATTGAAGAGTCTGTATGTATGTGGAGTTTGAAGGGGAATGGGAGATTGTTTTGGAAGCCTATACCTGTAAGACGTGGAGAGGCAATGGCTGGGCAAGCCATTCATTTTTTGGGGTTGGATCTATGAATGGTGTCAGCAGAAGTCCAGTTTTCATGGTTAAAACCTATTCATTATTTAGAATATTTCTCAACTGCCTTCCCCCAAAAGAGTCTAGGGTGGTATACAAAAGTACAAATTCACGCAGCCTCAGAAGTACAATATAATAAACAAAGCATATAATGATCATGAGAGGGTTAAACATAGCAATTAAGCAGAGTAGAAACAAAACTGAGGGAACAATCCTATGGTCCTTAGGCAGTGTCTGGTCACAGCATCTGTAGGATGTTCCGATTCCTAAATCGGAGGTCAGACTGTGCTCCAAGTTGGAACTGGGAATCACATCTCCGCCCCTTCCCCTGCCTCATTGCAGCCAGTGCAGAAAGAACCATACGAATGGCACCCCAAGGCTGAGGAAGAACTTCAGAGGTTGTTGGGTGTGAGAAAGACAGCTGTGCTTGGTGCATTTTCTCAAGGCCACCTGATTGGAACATGGAGGAGGGGGAGGAAGAGCAGGAGGGGGCTTGGAATGTGGGCCAGTTCCCGACATTGCAATGAGAGAAGCAGAGACGCTTAGCTCAAGGGCAGACTCCCCAGGTGCACAGCCTTTGACAATAACTAAGATGTACAATTGACAGATGAGGCGGGTGCATCTCTTGGCCCCATCAAGCAGCATTGCCAGAGGAGGGCAGCCCAGTTGGAGGACTGCCATACAGAAAGGAGGTGTGCTCATTTTCAGAAGGTCCCTCCCAAAAAGCATGGGGCCCAAACATACCCATAAGGAGAGTTCCTTGAAGTAAATTCTAGGCTGGATTCAACAGACTGCTCTGTGCTTGCTCGGAGATCCATTCTGGATGTTTGTGCTTCTGGAATATGCTTTGGTCAATAAAGAATGCTTTGCAAGAAAGGTTTGTGTCTTTGAATGTGCAAAGGAAGAAAGCCTAGTTTACGACAGCAAGTGAGAAAGGGGGAATTGCCGGGGCCACAGTACAAGCTGTCCTAATTCTCTGCAGCCTCCTTCCCTCTCCCTTTTGAGATGCTTCAGCTTGGAAAAGCCTTTCTAGGGGAAGATGCAAGACAGGAAGACAGGGAAATGAAAATTGCCCCTGCTGCTCCTGTCATTCTGCATAGCTCTGAGCTTGGGGGCTTATAAACATCTTGATAGGCTTGCACCTAAAAGTGTAAAAGAGAGCAAAATTTCATCTAAAATACCTGGGCAAATAGGACAGTCTTAACCTAGTGCTGAAAATATTGGAATATTGATACTAGTCAAGCCTGCTTGGGGAGGGCATTGCCAAGTCAGGGTGCCACTGCAGAAAGGGCCCTGGAAACATGTAATACTTCTGCTACAGGGAAGACTAATGAAGGGCCTTTACAGAGAATCCTAAACTCTACATTCCCTGGTTATAGTGTATATTTATTTGTTGCATTTCTGTACTGCTCACTAGCTGAAGCTCTCTTTTAAGTATGCCTTTACCCATTCTCGATCTAATAACAACTGACTACATTTGGTGAACTATCAACATTCTTCTTGCCAAGGTAAGCCACAGCAAAAGACATATTGGGTGAGATCCTCAGTTTGGGAGCAACTTTCATGGACTGTCCTCTTCCTCCTTCAACTTCTTGTGCCCCCCTCCCCCAATCTCCCCTGGAGGACCTTTTGGAACTGCAGGGAGAGTCTGTAGATGGAAGGGTAACGAGCAAAGCTTGGGTTCCCCTCTTTGTGCTAGTAGCACTTTCCTCTGAGTTTCTGTCCCATTCATGAATGGAAGGTCTCCTTCCATTCGCCAGTGCCCTGTGAGCATCCAAATCACTGAGTTCCATCTTTGCTTCAGTACACAAATTAGGAGGATGATACACACACACACACACACACACACACACACACACACACACGGACTTAATAAAATCCAACCCTTCACACCTTCATTTTATCCATTTATTTCATTTCTTTACCACGCAATAGCTGAGGCTTTCTGGACAGTTAACATGATTTTAGCCAAATCATGACCCCAGCTGTAGATTTTGGAAGACAGCTTTGCAGGAGGGTGGCACAAAAGCAAAGGTGGCATCCTCCTCTCCACAGCCACTTGTTTTAATTACGGAGTCAACAGGAAAATAATGTTTCTGGTAATCTGAGATTGGGGGTAGGGGTTCTGTTTCCTCAGTGCCATAGCTCATCCCAACCTTCAATCAACAAGGCCTTTGGACCTCAAATACCTGTTTTGCATCATAATTTGTTTCAGCTCCTTTGAATTTTCTATTTTGGAGAATTTTATTCAGTTTCATTGTCTTGTCTTATTAACTACTGTAAAGTGCCCAGAGAACTTTGGCTATTCGCCGTCAAAATAATAAGAATGATATGCATGTCATATAAATATGCACATGAATATAATATATTCAGTGGGCCAATGTTTCTGCCATGTTTCCCAGTCCCCATGATTTAGCATTCCACAACAATAACAAAACGTATACACGAAGGGTGGCAACCTGGTAGCCCTCCCACATCCTAAGGGGCCAAATTACATGAAAAATTAAAATGCAGTCTGCAGTTGCCCCTCAATTTTTTAATTACAATAGCTGTGAGATCCCCCATTCAGAATAGGACTACTGCATCCAGCAGGGACAAGTTTAGATTTTCCTTTCCAACATGAAGAAATTTTTTTTAAATGTCACCAATGGAGGGTTTCTTTCACTTAAAAAAAAAAGAGGTAGAGAAATATTGGAAGACAGAGAGAGAGAGAGAGAGAGAGAGAGAGAGGGTGGTCCTGCACGTCATCATCACACTTCCCCTAAGAGGTTGCCTCCAAAGGAATGGGCTTCCAGCTGCAAAAGATTTGCCAGTCCTGTTCTCCAGCAACATGTGTAAAGAAGTAGACATATTTGCACAGCATCTTTAATTTGCAGAATGTTCCTAAGTCTGGGTTTCCTGCCTGTGAAAGAACTGGGGGGTTTTGTTGTGAAAAATGAGATCCCTTTTTTTAAAAACTTTCCTCTGTCTTCCGATAGATGGTTGGTTTTCCTGCACTAGCCAAGGGCACCCTCCTGGCCTTGAGAGAATGAAGACCAGGAACCCCTCAGGCAGATCACTGCCCCTTCCTTTTCCCGCAGATCCTTTCTTTAAAGCACGCGCGTGCACATGCACGCGCACATACACATTGTTCTTGGGTGACCTCTGTTCAACTGCACACTTGCAGAATATCCCGGTGCCCTCCCACTGTGCCCTCCACCCAGCAGCCAAGCCAGCAGTCCAGCTCATCCGGAAGGCACTAAGCCAAGAGAGGCTAGGGCAACACTGCAAGCATCCAATGCAGCACAGCATGCAGCCTATGAAAGGTCGTCAGTGATAGCGCTTGGCCTCGGGTGCCACAAGACTCTTGGTGCTTTTGGCCGCAGCAAAAGCATGGCTTCACCCCTGGAAATGGCTATTTTCTTATACTTTGTAGATTTAACCGAGCAACTTTGGGAAGGACTGGAAAATGGAACCTACTGATGATGGAGCTCCAAGTTACCAGCTCCGAACAGGGCAAATGAATGAGGAAGCCCCATCTGAGGTACAAGCATTTATCAAAGCTCTGCTTTGTTAGCGCTCTGTGTGGACCAGTTATTGTTAAGTACCTTAGTGGGCCAAGTGCTGGAGATCCTCAGGAGACCCGGGTTCTAGTCTCCACTCAGCCATATGAAGTCAGCCTAAGGCACTGGGTGGTTTAGGGCCAGTCACTGCCTTTCAGCCTAACCTACCACACATGGTTGTGAGAGTAAAGTGAGGAGGAAGAGAACACATGGTGGGCATGTCATGAGCGGAGCCGGCTGGTCAGACTAGATGGCCTGAGGGACCCCTTCTGACTCGCTCCGTTTCTATGTTTCTAAGTTGTCTTGGGTCCCTTGCAAGAAGAAGAAAGGCAGGATATATATGCAGTGTGATAATAGTTCTGTAAAATACACTCACAACTGCCCAGAGGTGGGTCACTTTTTCATAGATAGAGTTTAGGCACTGAAATAGGCAGTGAACCCTTCATTTTTTTATTTTTTTATTTATTAAAACATTTTATGCCGCCCCATTCACCGAAGCGGCTTACAACAATAAATTAGAACCACATAAATAATCTCAGACATGGCCCGGGCTTCTCTGCTACAATGCACTGTAGGTAACAAGCCATGGCAGGTTGTTGAGTTATACAATCCTGGACTGATTCCCATGGGTACCTTGTTTGTGGGGTATAAGCCCATAGGGACTGCTTTGCTTAATTATATTATGGTTTCTAGGAGCTTTTTCAGCTGAGGACTGGCATAAAATGACTTCAGATAGATAAATAAATAAACAATATACTCTTACCTCTATTAACCTTCTGCCTTTATTCTGGACTCATTTATTCTTCAATGGAATTTACTTCCAATTAAGTGTGCATATGATTTTATCCTTGCATGTGTTGTCTCATCAAAATGACTGTTGCTCTTACATTCTCAACAGAAGAATGATCAAGTACAGCACCTTGTGCCTTGCAAAATGCTATTATAGTTATAATTAAAATAATTGTAACAGAATAATTATAATAATAGTTACGTGTCCACTTGGTGATTCATTGCTTAGTCCAATGGGTAGGAGGAAGTTGTGACAAACATCCTTTCAGGCAACACATGTTCCCAAAAGCACCACAGTGAACTGGTAGTTGTTTCCATAAACAGCCAAGGTGTGTTACATAGTCTTTCTTCTCTTGGTTTTATCCTCCCAGCAACATCCCTGTGAGGTAGGCTAGGCTGAGAATCATGACTGGCCCGAAGTCATGAGGGTGCTTCATGGGTGAATGGGGACTTGAACCCAGGTTTCTTAAGTTTCCAACACAGCACTGTAACCACTACACCACACTTTCTCTCAATCACTCCGTGGAGGGCTGGATGGGAGTTCATTGGGCTCTCTAGCCTATTATGGTTGCTATGGTCTACTATATTTCCATTTGTTTCTGCAAATATCAGTCTTGCTCTGTAAGAGAAGTAGTTATGTGCATACATCAGGCTCTAAGGGGTAAGCTTTTTTCTCCTTGGGTCTTTTATATGAGCACTCTTTATTTTGCATTTAGTCGGCCTCAGCATGTACTCATAAGGGTATCTCAAAAGAAGATGAAGATTTCCTCTCTGGGCTAAACCCAGAGGAGAAGGACTGTTGGCTGTACTTGCTGCAGATAATCAACGCCTTGGATGAAGATATTGATGATACTGATGGGCATCAGGAAGGAATGGAGGAATCGCTAGGTGAGATTAAATGGAGCCAGTTTACATGGGCTTGTGGCAGTTTCCACGGGCCAGCTGAGTGATGTCAAAAGGTCCTTGCATCTGGACTTGAATGGTCCCTGCAGCTAAGATTCAGTTGGCTGTTTTCCACCAGGTTTCTCTGCCCTCCTCCCCACCAAGCATACAAGAGATGCTGGCTCCAAGTTTCTGAGGGTCTTTGGACAAGGCACCCTGTTCTGCCAGTGGCAATGGTTCTTTTGGGGATCCAGAGGCAATTAGTACACTTGTGGGTAAAGAGCTTCATTAGCAAACTACAGAACAGATTGCAAAGGCAAGGCAGGTCTGAAGGACAATGTCGATGACCCTTCTGCTGTCAAGAATCCCCCAGAGACATGACAGCGAGCAGATTCCTGGCACAGGCACGCACGCAGCACCTTCTGCAGCTGGGAAGGAGAGAGAGAAAGAAAAATCTGTATTGAGGTTTTGCTCTTAGGCAGATTCTCATGTAGACTTTGCTGTGTCTGCCGTAACCATGCTTGCTCTCATAAAACTTGACAAGATAAATATGTTTTGCACATCCCTAACTGGGGAAGAATGTCAAAAGATAACAGCGTTTTTATCTTGGGCACTCCTGTACCAGGCGGTTGGCCTTTGCCCGGCTCATCCCCAAGCTGGCCGAGGGGCTGCCTAGAGGCACCTGATGCCCAGGCCTTCTCTGGTGCAAACTCTTCCAGCAACTGAAGTATAGCCAACAGATAACTTGAGTGACCTTCTTAGCCCTTGGCTGACATTTAGGTCTAATCCAAAGTTAAATTAACTAATAAGTGGAAAAGCAAAATTAACTAACAAGTTTCTCACGGGAAGCTGTAAACGTGATGAGCTCACGGGTTCTGGAGAGCGAGCGACCGCAACAGACAGCAAACTCAGGCCCTCGCAGAGGGGCAAGCAGCTAGACAGGGAAGGCCAAGGCACGAGGACAGAACGGCCGTGCCCCACTGCCTCCTGGTGGCCATAGTGGTTTCCTAGCCTTTCCCACGGGACACCCGCAGTGCTTCAGGAAGTCTGCCTCCTCCCCACCACTGTCGCCAGCTTCTGCTTCTCCTCCTCATTGCAACCACCTGCTTGCTGAATGGAGAACAAATGGGCATCTGCTGCTCCATTTTGCCCTACCACCATTGTCTGGGCCAAAGCAAAGGAGGGTGAACAGAGCAGCTTACAGTGTGGGAAGGAAGACCTTCTCCGTGGGGCACTGGGCTTTTGGCCCCTGTGGGGGTGTGGGCCCTCAGCAGGTGCAGGAGCTCAGCACGTGTGCCCTTGCTGACGACCCTGCAGACGGGTCTTTCTCCCTTGCCTTAGGGTGAACTGTGTCCCTGCTGCCTCCTAGGCTTTTTGGCCGCCAGTAGCACACTGCCCTGCAGTCAGCAGGCTGGCTTTCCTGTGCTCGGTGTGTGTGTGTGTGTGCAGGTGGGGTTGGCATTCCATGGCTGGTTCTTAGCCTTAGAATGGTTGGAGTAGGAACTGCTGAGAGAGCTGAACCTGTAATGCCAGCTTTAGCCACCTGCAGACACGGCACACATGCACCCTCTTTCAGTATTTGGCTGGTTCCTTTAAATCGAGACGTGGAATTCAGTGAGTGCCACTCTGCTTTCTGCTTTCGCACTGCGTGTTTTTACCGTGAGAAAATACCAGTGTCATGCTAGTGTGCCTGCACTAGCACAGAAATAACCGAATAACGTGTGAAGAGGCTCTACCTGGCTGGGGTGGCAGACCAGCTCAGGGGTCCTCCACCTCTGCCTTCCGTGCGGCTTCCCTTCCCCTCCTAACCATTTCGGCCTGTGTTGGTTGTGTGCAGGTTCTAAGGACCAGAGTAGGAGCGACGTTGTCGACTCCAGGTCACAGCGAAGTACGTCTGTGGAGGCATCCCCAGCAAGGCCCGATCCTTGCCCAGCAACTCCTAAGGTCATTCCCCTTTCAGGGGACACCCTTCAAAGAAGTAAGCTCGATCCGTGTTGTGACCAAGCCAAAGGGCCTCTGAGGTTGCCAGGCTCTCACTCTGCCCACTTCAGGAAGTTCGACACCATCGTGAGATCCGGAGTCAATGTTCAGGAACTCCGCTCTCGCTTCCTCCTTCAATGTGACAGCTCTGCTGCTGTTAGAGAACCCAGAGAAGGAAGTGTAGCAGCAATTAACCAACTGGGCCCAGTTGCTGGATGTCAAAAGTCTCCTAGGGGTGAAGCACTGCAGAAGCCCGGCTTCCGTCAGAGAAACTCAAGCCTTCCAAATACGAATAGCTGTCTGCTACCTGTGGCAGGACAGTGTGTCCAAACTTCACTTTCTGAAAGTGTGAGCCATGGCGCAACTGCAAACTCCATTAATCCTACTGAACAGCCTTAATGACAATTGTTAACATCCAAGAAGGATGAGGGAAATTGGCCTTTTCACCCTCGTAAAAGCAGCTCCTCCCTCAGTGCCCTTCTGTATTTAACACAGGGCAAAGAAGGCGGTCTACAGAAAAGAACGAATAGACACAAATTTGTCATAAGAAATGGCAATTTTTAAAAACTAGTAACCAAGCACTTCAGCTTCCCAGGGCACTTTCTCGCTGACTTTGAAGTGATCACTGTGGAGCAAAGAAACTTCAAAGAGGGATTAGAGCAAGAGATTGCTGAGTTACAATTTATCAAGCGCCTCAGTTCTATCACCAGAGGCATGAATCAAGACAATCACGCAGGATATATTCATAGACTTAATGCCAGGATATTTGTATTATCAACAATAATCATTTTGTGAATTGCCACAGCCAATAATCTAACTATAATTGCTACTACTTTTTGCATTTAAGACCTCCCTCTAAACATTTTCTTCTCAACCACGTCTACTGTATGCATACTTGAATTTTTTAACAACTTTCCAACTGATGGAGTGTACAATAGTCCATGAAAGCTTATCCCATTATAAACTTGTTTGTCTACAAGGTATCACAAGGCTCTTGTTTTTGTTGCAAAGACAAACACAATTACACCTATGAAAGTGATTTCTTTTTCACTGACTTCTGCTCTGATTGAATTAGGGTAATATTTAGATTCTACTTCATTTTTGCTGTTTTCATTTAACTTAGGCTACTGGAGTCAGTGCTACAATTAATCTGCATTCAAGGTAGATTTGATAGATTATTGATAGATTACTTATAAACAACCCCTTGCAAATAAATAGAACAGTTGGAAGAGTAATCTCTGTCACCAGTAAGCAACTACAGAGAGTTGCCACACAGCAGAGAGGTGGGGAAAGGCTTCCAGGTCAGGAGTGTGCTCTTTTCAGTCGGATGCGTCTAGTACCTTGCATTTCCCCCCTATAAATTGGGCACTTGCCTTCAAGGTAAGGAAATCCTTACAAGGGGAGGAGCCATGGCTCAGTGCTGGGGTACATGCTTTGCATGCAGCAGGTACTAGATTCAATTCTGCTATCCAAGTAGGGCTGGAAAAGCTCTGTCTGAAAGCTTAGCAAGATGCTGCCAATCAGGGTCAACAGTGCTGATCAAGCTCCACACAGCTTCCCATGTCCCTGTGTCAGGAAGCTTTTCTACCATTAGGAGGGCAAGCTTGGTCTTTCCAGACTGCTAGATATTGGCTAGATCTACTTCCTACAGCTGCATTAAATAGTCTGGATTGGTAGGAACAGGTCCAGGGGCCGCAGATAGTATCATTTCTAGTTGTCTGACACCCACTGACTGGCAGGATATTCTGCTGTGCTGAAAAATGCCAGGGGAGGGTGTTCCCCAAAAGGGTAGCTGAGTTTGGAAGCAATCCATAGTAACATAGAACTCCTGCGCCAACTAGTCTGACCCCCGGCTCCAGCCGGCTCCACTCACGACATGCCCACCATGTGGACGTCCAGCCTATCCTTGAACACCCACACCGATGGGGCCTCAACGACCCCCATTCCACACCCTCGGGGTCCTGACTGTCAGGAAGTGCTTCCTGGCATCCAAATGGAACCTGGGTTCCCTGAACTTTGCTCCGTTGGAGCGCGTCCTGCCTTCCTCTGCAGGGGAGAACAGGTCTCTACCCACCTCTGTGTGACACCCCCTCATGTACCTGTATGTCGCCAACATATCCCCTCAGAGTCTCCTCCAGGCTGAAGAGACCCAGTTCCCTCAGTCTCGCATCATACAGTTTTCCCTGCAATCCAGCCACTATCCTTGTGGCCCTATGCTGCACTGACTCTAACCTGGCTATGTCCTTTCTGTGGAGCCCAGAACTGAGCCCAGAATGGTCCAAGTTTCCCACAATGTTCCTGATGCTGCATCACTCTGAAGCAGTACAGGGAATGTAAATGATGACTCCAAGCAACCCAGATTCATGCACTTCCACTGCTATTCATTGGTAGGAGAGGGAAGATGAAGAGACAAGAAAATAAAGACAGGGAAGGAGTTTAGAAGTGGTGTTTTGATTTTGTTTTTAAAAGCCTGGCTGAACCAGTCAGAAAATGGCCAGTGGCAAATTTCTACCCACAAAAGCGTACCAAAAAAGTCCTCAGGCCTTGGGTAATATGGGAAGCTTGGTAGTTATTCATAATTTAGTGGAAGGATGTGAGAAACCATATCCTTGACTTCCACTTGACGTGACTGAATATGGCCAGCTCACTGAGTAATTGTTTAACATGCTTTCTTGCTTGGCATTTTATCTAGAGCCATTTCCATGATCATTTTCATCAGGCGAGCGGTGAGTTCCACAGTGCTGAATCATACTGAGTGGGATATGCAATCTGAATTAACCAAGCAGCACTGCCAGTCACGTTGCTTCAGCACACAGCTTCCTAACCTATGTTGTCATGGTGCGCTTCCCTTAATCTAAAATAAATTGCACTTCCCAAGGCAAAACAAAAACGGTACAGCTGCCCAGCCCATGATTTGGTCCCTCGCTAGTTAGAAGCAGGGGTGGGTGGCAGCCTTTGGTGTGCTTGTGCCGGCCTGCCCCATACGGTTAATGACGCTGCCTGTGTTGCGGCACAGCTGGGAATCACAGGGCTAAAGCACCAGCACTGTTTGATTTGCAGAAACAATGGGCGTATTTGCATGCAATAACCCACCCTGGCAATACTGGGGGGTAGATGGGAGTTTTACATTTTTTAAATATTTTTATTGTATTTTATTCTGTTTTTATGGAGTCGTCCCTGCCCACGTCGACGGTTGAGCTACCTGGGGAGCGCGTGGGCACCGCCACTGGGGTGGTCATGGGCAATGGTCGTTACAGCGGTGGGGGTTTAACGTGTCCGCGTAGAAGAAGGAGGGACAGATGACTGACACCTGTCCCTCCTTCTGGTTCAACCTCCGGCCAGAGGGTCCCAGGTAGTCTTGTCAACCACCCCCCCGGGCCTGACGGTGCTGTTGCTTAATGCCAGATCAGTCCACAATAAATTGTCCCTCATCCACAACCTGATTGTGGATGAGGGGGCCAACCTGACTTGCATAACAGAGACCTGGGCGGGAGGGGGGGGGATGTCACCCTGTCTCAAATGTGCCCGCCCGAGTATCTGGTTCAGCACCGTCCACGCCTGGAGGGGAGGGGAGGGGGGTTGCTTTGGTTTACCGATCCTCCATCTCCCTTGCGGGGCTTCCGGAGTGTCTCTAACTTGGTGTTGGGCGACCGAGACAGATTGGGATTCTGTTGGTGTACCGTGCACCCTTCTGCCCAACAGACTCCCTGCCTGAGCTGACGGAGATCGTCTCGGACCTGGTGTTGAGGACCCCCAGGATGTTGGTCCTGGGGGACTTCAATCTCCACGCCGAGTCTGGTCTGACCAGGACAGCTCAGGACTTCATGGCCTCCATGACGGCCATGGGGCTGTCTCAACATGTCACAGGCCCAACCCATGAATGTGGACACACTCTGGACATGGTTTTCTCGACGAGGCAGGAAAAGGGTGGTCTGAGGGTGAGGAATTTATGTCTGACACCCCTGTCATGGTCAGATCACTTCCTCATGAGGTTTGTGCTTGAGAGCGGCCTTTCCCTCTGTAAGGGTGCGGACCCGATTGTGTGGGTCCACCCCCAGAGCCAGATGGATCCGGATGGATTCCTGAAGGCTCTGGAGGAGTTTCCGGCTGACAAGACTGGTGCTCCTGTCGAGGCTCTGGTCGAACTATGGAATGGGGAAATGACCAGGGCTATTGACACGATCGCTCCTAAGGGTCCTCTCCCGCCGGGCAGAGCCTGTTCATCCCCTTGGTATACACCTGAATTGCGGGCGATGAAGCAGGCTGGGAGACGTCTAGAGTGTAGGTGGAGGAAATCATGGGATGAATCTGACTGAACACACTTAAGAGCCCATTATCGGGCCTATGCTGTGGCGGTGAGGGCAGCGAAAAAGAAATTCTTCTCCGTTTCCATTGCCTCCTCACAATGCTGTCCGGCAGAGCTTTTTCGGGTGGTACAAGGGCTGGTTCGTCCCGGCCCTAGGAAAGATCCGGTTCCACCCTCGAAGGCCCGCTGTGACAACTTTGCCAAGCATTTTAGGGAGAAAATCGCTCAGATTCATCACGAGCTGGACTCCACTAGTGACCCAGAGGCTTCTGGGGAGATACCAGTGTCGCTGTCTTGTCCAAAATTGATGGATGAATTTCAGTTACTGCGGCCTGATGATGTGGACAAGGTGCTTGGACAAGTACGTCCCACCACCTGTTTACTTGACCCTTGCCCATCTTGGCTAATTAACAACGCCAAGCACGGGATAGGGACCTGGATCTTGGAAGTGGTTAACGCCTCTCTGAGGGACGGCCGGGTACATTCCCCTTTAAAGGAGACGGTAGTCCGGCCAGTCCTGAAGAAGGCGTCACTGGATCCAGAGACGGCCACTAATTATAGACCAGTGGCCAACATCCCATTTCTGGGCAAGGTGTTAGAGCGAGTGGTGGCGGGACAACTCCAAGCACTCTTGGATGAGACTGATTATCTGGACCCATTTCAGTCCAGCTTCAGACCCGGGTACGGTACTGAATCTGCCTTGGTCGCCCTGTACGATGACCTGTGCAGGGAGAAAGACGGGGAGAGCGTCCCTGTTGGTTCTCCTGGACCTCTTTCGATACCATCGACCATGGTATCCTTCTGGATAGGCTAGTGGGATTGGGAGTCAGAGGCACTGCTTTGCAGTGGTTCCGCTCCTATCTCAATGGCCAATTCCAGAAGGTGGTGCTGGGGGACTTTGGCTCTGCACTATGGCAGCTATGCCATGGAGTTCCGCAGGGGTCCATTTTGTCCCCTTTGCTGTTTAACGTCTACATGAAACCGGTGGGAGAGGTCATCAGGAGGTGTGGGCTGCGGAATCATCAGTACGCTGATGATACCCAGCTCTACCTCTCGTTCTCTACCAATCCAGGTGAGGCAGTGGCTGTGCTGAACCGGTGCCTGACCGAGGTAATGGGCTGGATGAGGGCCAATAAACTGAAGCTCAATCCAGACAAGACAGAGGTCCTGTTGGTTGGCGTATCAGGCTTCGGAGAGGGTGAATTGAACCTTGTCCTGAACGGGGTTG